>NC_135535.1:122259449-122486199 GCF_045843805.1 Urocitellus parryii | reverse complement strand
TTGTTCTTCTAGGATTAAATAGTATGTTTGAGGTGACCGTTTTTCATTTCAGGTTTCATTCTGTTTTCCTCCTATATTGATACATGTAGTTGGAACTCTAAATCAAACAGGGGTTGTGCTAGCTCTTTGAACCTATGCACAGTAAAGTAGTTCCAAGTTTTACCGCTATGGTTTGTTTCCCATTGCTATAGCCAATAGCAGAGACTGAGGAAAATCACTTTCATTGAAAGGGGTTCCCAAGCTTCCTCAAAAATACGAGTTTCCTGAAATCTAGGCAAATATTTTGTCACCCAATATTGATGATACTTTCAGATAATGATCAGTACAACAATCCCAGTTGGCTCACCAAATATCGTTCTTCTAGGTTAAACCATTCGTTTGCAGTGACCGTTTTCATTTACAGGTTTCACTGTGTTTTCTCGTATATGGATACATGTAGTTGGAACTCTAAAACACACAGGGTTTGTGCTAGCTCTTTGAAACTATGCAGAATAAAGTAGTTCAAAGTTCTATCTCTATGGTTTGTTTCCTATTGATGTAGTCCTTTATAGAGACTGGCGAACATCAACTTCATGGTTAGGGGTTGCCAATTTCTCCGAAACTACGAGTTTCCTGAAATCTCAGCAAACAATTTTTCTCCCAATCTTGATGATACTTTCAGGTAATGATCAGTACACCAATCCCACTTGGTCACCAAATTTCGTTCTTCTAGGTTAAACCGTTCATTTGCAGTGACCGTTTTCATTTTTACGTTTCACTCTGTTTTCTCCTATATGGATACATGTAGGTGGAACTCTAAATCAAACACGGTTTGTGCTAGCTCTTTGAAACTATGCACAATAAAGTAGTTCCATGTTTTACCTCTATGGTTTGTTTCTCATTGATATAGCCCCTAGCAGAGACTGAGGAAAATCACTATCATTGAAAGGGGTTGCTAAGCTTCCTCAAAACTACGAATTTCATGAAATCTCAGCAAACATTTTTCACCCAATATTGATGATACTTTCAGGTAATGATCAATACACGAATCCCACTGGGCTAACTAAATTTCGTTCTTCTAAGTTAAACCATTATTTTGCAGTGACCGTTTTCATTTTTAGGTTTCACTCTGTTTTCTCCTATATGGATACATGTAGTTGGAAGTCTAAATCAAACACCGTTTGTGATAGCTCTTTGAAACTATGCACAATAAAGTAGTTCCATGTTCTATCACTATGGTTTGTTTCCTATGGATGTAGCCATATGCAGAGACTGGCGAACATCACTTTCATTGAAAGGGGTTGCCAATTACCCCGAAACTAAAGGTTTCCTGAAATCTCAGCAAACGTATTATCACCCAATCTTGATGATACTTTCAGGTAATGGTCAGTACAACAATCCGACTTGGCTCACCAAATTTCTATCTTCTAGGTTAAACCGATCATTTGCAGTGACCGTTTTCATTTTTTGGTTTCACTGTGTTTTCTCCTATATGGATACATGTAGTTGGAACTCTAAATCAAACACGGTTTGTGCTAGCTCTTTGAAACTATGCACAATAAAGTAGTTCAAAGTTTTACCTCTATGGTTTGTTTCCCATTGATATAGCCCAAGCAGAGACTGAGGAAAATCACTTTCATTGAAAAGGGTACCAAACTTCCTCAAAACTACGGGTTTCCTGAAATCTCAGGAAACATTTTTTCACCCAATCTTGATGATACTTTCAGGTAATGATGAGTACAACAATCCCACTTGGCTCACCAAATTTCGATCTTCTAGGTTAAACTGTTCATTTGCAGTGAGCATTTTCATTTTCAGGTTTCACTCTGTTTTCTCCTATATGGATACATATAGTTGCAACTCTAAATCAAACAGGGTTTCTGCTAGCTCTTTGAAACTATGCACAATAAAGTAGTTCAAAGTTCTATCTCTATGGTTTGTTTCCTATTGATGTAGTCCTATGCAGAGACTGGCGAACATCACTTTCATTGAAAGGGGTTGCCAATTTCCCAGAAACTACGAGTTTCCTGAAATCTCAGCAAACATTTTTTCACCCAATCTTGATGATACTTTCAGGTAATGATCAGTACAACAATCCCACTTGGCTCAGCAAATTTCGATCTTCTAGGTTAAACTGTTCATTTGCAGTGAGCATTTTCATTTTCAGGTTTCACTCTGTTTTCTCCTATATGGATACATATAGTTGCAACTCTAAATCAAACAGGGTTTCTGCTAGCTCTTTGAAACTATGCACAATAAAGTAGTTCAAAGTTCTATCTCTATGCTTTGTTTCCTATTGATGTAGTCCTATGAAGAGACTGGTGAACATCACTTTCATTGAAAGTGGTTGCCAATTTCCCCGAAACTACGAGTTTCCTGAAAATATCAGCAAACATTTTTTCACCCAATCTTGATGATACATTCAGGTAATGATGAGTACTCCAATCCCACTTGGTTCACCAAATTTTGTGTCCTATTGATATAACCCCCAAGCAGAGACTGAGCAAATCACATTCATTGAAAGGGATTGCCAAGCTTTCTCAAAACTACGAGTTTCCTGAAATATCAGCAAACATTTTTTACCCAATCTTGATACTTCAGGTAATGATCAGTACACCAATCCCACTTGGCTCACCAAATTTCGTTCTTCTATGTTAAACCGTTCGTTTGCAGTGACCGTTTTCATTTTTATGTTTGACTTTGTTTTCTCCTATATGGATACATGTAGTTAGAACTCTAAATCAAACACGGTTTTTTGATAGCTCTTTGAAACTATGCACAATAAAGTAGTTCCATGTTTTACCTCTCTTGTTTGTTTCCTATTGATATAGCACCTAGCAGAGACTGAGGAAAATCACTTTCATTAAAAGGGTTGGCAAGCTTCCTCAAAACTCCGAGTTTCCTGAAATCTCAGCAAACATTTTTTCACCCAATCTTGATGATACTTTCAGGTAATGATCAGTACAACAATCCCACTTGACTCACCAAATTAAAGTTTCTAGGTTAAAGCATTCGTTTGCAGTGACCGATTTCATTTTCAGGTTTCACTCTGTTTTCTCCTCTATTGGATACATGTAGTTGGAACTCTAAATCAAACACAGTTTGTGCTAGCTCTTTGAAGCTATGCACAATAAAGAAGTTCCAAGTTTTAACTCTATGGTTTGCTTACTATTGATATAGCCCAAGCAGAGATTGAGGAAAATCACTTTCATTGAAAGGGGTTGCCAAGCTTCCTCAAAACTACGAGTTTTCGGAAATCTTAACAAATATTTTTTTCACCCAATCTTGATGATAGTTTCAGGTAATGATCAGTACAACAATCCCAATGGCTCACCAAATTTCGTTCTTCTAGTTAAACTGTTCGTTTGCAGTGAACGTTTTCATTTTTAGGTTTCACTCTGTTTTCTCCTATATGGATACATGTATTTGGAACTCTAAATCAAACACGGTTTGTGCTAGCTCTTTGAAACTATGCACAATAAAGAAGTTCCAAGTTCTATGTCTATGGTTTGTTTCCTATTGATGTAGCCCTATGCAGAGACTGGCGAACATCACTTTCATTGAAAGGGGTTGCCAATTTCCCCGAAACTACGAGTTTCCTGAAATCTCAGCCCACATTTTTTCACCCAAACTTGATGATACTTTCAGGTAATGATCAGTACACCAATGCCACTTGGCTCTCCAAATTTCGTTCTTCTAGATCAAACCGTTCGTTTGCAGTGACCGTTTTCATTTTTTGGTTTCACTGTGTTTTCTCCTATATGGATACATGTAGTTGGAACTCTAAATCAAACACGGTTTGTGCTAGCTCTTTGAAACTATGCACAATAAAGTAGTTCCAAGTTTTACCTCTATGGTTTGTTTCCTATTGATATAGCCCCAAGCAGAGACTGAGTAAAATCACTTTCATAGAAAGGGGTTGCCAATTTCCCAGAAACTACCAGTTTCCTGAAATCTCAGGAAACATTTCTTCTCCCAATCTTGATGATACTTTCAGGTAATGATCAGTACACCAATCCCACTTGGCTCACCTAATTTTGTGCTTCTAGGTTAAACCATTCGTTTGTAGTGACCGTTTTCATTTTGAGGTTTCACTCTGTTTTCTCCTATATGGATACATGTAGTTGGAACTCTAAATCAAACACGGTTTGTGCTAGCTCTTTGAAACTATGCACAATAAAATAGTTCCAAGTTCTATGTCTATGGTTTGTTTCCTATTGATGTAGCCCTATGCAGAGACTGGCGAACATCACTTTCATTGAAAGGGGTTGCCAATTTCCCCGAAACTAAGTTTCCTGAAATCTCAGCAAACATTTTTCACCCAATCTTGATGATACTTTCAGGTAATGATCAGTACAGCAATCCCACTTGACTCACCAAATTTTGTTTCCTATTGATATAGCCCCAAGCAGAGACTGAGGAAATCATTTTCATTAAAATGGGTTGCCAAACTTCCTCAAAACTCCGAGTTTCCTGAAATCTCAGCAAACATTTTTTTTCACCCAATCTTGATAATACTTTCTGGTAATGATCAGTATTCCAATCCCACTTGGCTCACCAATTTTCCTTCTTCTAGGTTAAACCATTCTTTTGCAGTGACCGTTTTCATTTTCAGGTTTCACTCTGTTTTCTCCTATATGGATACATGTAGTTGGGAACTCTAAATCAAACACGGTTTGTGCTAGCTCATTGAAACTATGCACACTAAAGTAGTTCCATGTTTTACCTCTATGGTTTGTTTCTCATTGATATAGCCCTAGCAGAGACTGAGGAAAATCACTATCATTGAAAGGGGTTGCCAAGCTTCCTCAAACTACGAATTTCATGAAATCTCAGCAAACATTTTTTCACCCAATCTTGATGATACTTTCAGCTAATGATCAATACACGAATCCCACTTGGCTCACTAAATTTCGTTCTTCTAAGTTAAACCATTATTTTGCAGTGACCGTTTTCATTTTTAGGTTTCACTCTGTTTTCTCCTATATGGATACATGTAGTTGGAAGTCTAAATCAAACACGGTATGTGCTAGCTCTTTGAAACTATGCACAATAAAGTAGTTCCATGTTCTATCTCTATGGTTTGTTTCCTATGGATGTAGCCATATGCAGAGACTGGCGAACATCACTTTCATTGAAAGGGGTTGCCAATTAAACCGAAACTAAAGGTTTCCTGAAATCTCAGCAAACATTTTATCACCCAATCTTGATGATACTTTCAGGTAATGATCAGTACAACAATCCGACTTGGCTCACCAAATTTCTATCTTCTAGGTTAAACCGATCATTTGCAGTGACCGTTTTCATTTTTGGTTTCACTGTTTTCTCCTATATGGATACATGTAGTTGGAACTCTAAATCAAACACGGTTTGTGCTAGCTCTTTGAAACTATGCACAATAAAGTAGTTCCAAGTTCTATCTCTACGTTTTGTTTCCTATTGATATAGCCCCAAGCAGATACTGAGGAAAATCACTTTCATTGAAAGGGGTTGCCAAGCTTCTTCAAAACTACGAGTTTCCTGAAATCTCAGCAAACATATTTTCACCCAATCTTGATGATAATTTCAGGTAAAGATCAGTACACCAATCCCACTTGGCTCACCAAATTTCGTTCTTCTAGGTTAAACCGTTCATTTGCAGTGACCGTTTTCATTTTCAGGTTTCACTCTGTTTTCTCCTACATGGATACATGTAGTTGGAACTCTAAATCAGACACAGTTTGTGCTAGCTCTTTGAAACTATGAACAATAAAGTAGTTCCAAGTTCTATCTCTATGGTTTGTTTCCTATTGACGTAGCCCTATGCAGAGACTGGCGAACATCACTTTCATTGAAAGGGGTTGCCAATTTCCCCAAAACTACGAGTTTCCTGAAATCTCAGCAAACATTTTTTCACCCAATCTTGATGATACTTTCAGGTAATGATCAGTACAGGATTCCCACTTTTCTCACCAAATTTCGTTCTTCTAGGATAAACCGTTCTTTTACAGTGATCATTATCATTTTTAGTTTTCAATGTTTTCTCCTATATGGATACATGTAGTTGGAACTCTAAATCAAACACGGTTTGTGCTAGCTTTTAGAAACTATGCACAATAAAGTAGTTCCCAGTTTTTCCTCTATAGTTGGTTTCCTATTCATATAGCCGAAGCAGAGACTGAGGAAAATCACTTTCATTGAAAGGAGTTGTCCAGCTTCCTCAAAACTACGAGTTTCCTGACATCTCAGCAAACATTTTTTTTCACAGAATCTTGATGATATTTTCAGGTAATGACTAGTACACCAAACTCACTTGGCTCACCAAATTTTGTTCTTCTAGGTTAAATCGTTCCTTTCCAGTGACCGTTTTCATTTTCAGGTTTCTCTCTGTTTTCTCCTATATGGATAAATGTATTTGTACCTCTAAATCAAACACGGTTTGTGCTAGCTCTTTGAAACTATGCACAGTAAAGTAGTTCCAAGTTCTAACACTACGGTTTGTTTCCTATTGATATAGCTCCAAGCAGAGACTGAGGAAACTCTCTTTCTTTGAAAGGGGTTGCCTAGCTTCCTCAAAACTACGAGTTTCCTGAAATGTGAGCAAACATATTTTCACCCAATCTTGATGATACTTTCCGGTAATGATCAGTACACCAATCCCACTTGGCTCACCAAATTTCGTTCTTCTAGGTTAATCCGTACGTTTGCATTGACCGTTTTCATTTTTAGGTTTCACTCTGTTTTCTCCTTAATGGATAAATGTAGTTGGAACTCTAAATCAAACACGGTTTGTGCTAGCTCTTTGAAACTATGCACAATAAATTAGTGCCATGTTTTATCTCTTTGGTTTGTTTCCTACTGATATAGCCCCAAGCAGAGACTGAGGAAAATCACTTTTATTGAAAGGGGTTACCAAGCTTCCTCAAAACTATGAGTTTCCTGAAATCTCAGAAAACATTTTTTCACCAAATATTGATGATACTTTCAGGTAATGATCAGTGCACCATTCACACTTGGATCACTAAATTTCCTTCTCCTAGGTTAAACCATTCTTTTGTATTGACCGTTTTCATTTTTAGGTTTCACTCTGTTTTCTACTATATGGATAAATGTAGTTGAAACTCTAAATGAAAAACGGTTTGTGCTAGGTCTGAAAGTTTGCATAATAAAGTAGTTCCAAGTTTTACCTCTATGGTTTGTTTCCTATTAATATAGCCCCAAGCAGAGACTGAGGAAATCTCTTTCATTGAAAGGGGTTGCCAAGCTTCCTCAAGACTACGAGTTTCCTGAAATCTCAGCCAACATTTTTTCACCCAATCTTGATGAAACCTTCAGGTAATGATCAGCACACTAATCCCACTTGGCTCACCAAATTTCGTTCTTCTAGGTTAAACCGTTATTTTGCAGTGACCGTTTTCGTTTTCAGGTTTCACTCTGTATTCTCCTATATGGATACATGTATTTGGAACTCTAAATCCAACACGGTTTGTGCTAGTTCTTTGAAACTATGCACAATAAAGTAGTTCCAAGTTCTATCTCTATTGTTTGTTTCCCATTGATATAGCCCCAATTAGAGACTGAGGAAAATCACTTTCATTGAAAGGGGTTGCCAATTTCCTTAGAATTACGAGTTTCCTGAAATCTCAGCAAACATTTTTTCACCTAATCTTGATGATACTTTCAGGTAATGATCAGTACACCAGTCACACTTGGCTCACCAAATTTCCTTATTTTATATTAAATCGTTCGTTTGCAGTGACCGTTTTCATTTTTAGTATTCATTCTGTTTTCTCCTATATGGATACATGTAGTTGAACTCTAAATCAAACACAATTTGTGCTAGCTCTTTGAAAGAATGCCCAATAAAGTAGTTCCAAGTTTTACCTCTATGGTTTGTTTTCTATTGATATATCCCCAAGCAGAGACTGAGGAAAATCACTTTCATTGAAAGGGGTTGCCAATTTCCTTAAAACTACGAGTTTCCTGAAATCTCAGCAAACATTTTTTCTCCCAATCTTGATGATACTTTCAGGTAATGATCAGTACACCAATCCCACTTGGCTCACCAAATTTCGTTCTTCTAGGTTAAACCATTCGTTTGCAGTGACTGTTTCCATTTTTAGGTTTCACTCTCTTTTCTCCTACATGGATACATGTATATGGAACTCTAAATCAAACACGGTTTGTGCTAGCTATTTGAAAGTATGCACAATAAAGTAGTTCCCAGTTTTACCACGATGGTTTGTTTGCTATTGATATAGCCCCAAGCAGAAACTGAGGAAAATCAATGTCATTGAAAGGGGTTGCCAAGCATCCTCAAAACTACGAGTTTCCTGAAATCTCAGCAAACATTTTTTCACCCAATCTTGATGATACTTTCAGGTAATGATCAATACACCAATCCCACTTGACTCACCAAATTTCGTTCTTCCAGGTTAAACCATTCGTTTGCAGTGACCGTTTTCATTTTTAGGTTTCACCTTCTTTTCTCCTATATGGATACATGTATTTGGAACTCTAAATCAAACACGTTTTGTGCTAGCTCTTTGAAAATATGCACAATAAAGAAGTTCCCAGTTTTACCTCAATGGTTTGTTTGCTATTGATATAGGCCCATGCAGACTGAGTAAAATCACTTTCATTGAAAGGGGTTGCCAAGCTTCCTCAAAACTACGAGTTTCCTGAAATCTCAACAAGCATTTTTTCACCCAATCTTGATGATACTTTCAGGTAATGATCAGTACACCAATCCCACTTGGCTCACCAAATTTCGTTCTTCTAGGTTAAACAGTTCATTTGCAGTGACCCTTTACATTTTCAGATTTGACTCTGTTTTCTCCTATATGGATACAGGTAGTTGGAACTCTAAATCAAACACGGTTTGTGCTAGCTATTTGAAAATATGCACAATAAAGTAGTTCGAGTTTTACCTCTATGGTTTGTTTACTATTGATATAGCCCCAATCAGAGACTGAGGAAAATCACTTTCATTGAAAGGGGTTGTCAAGCTTCCTCAAAACTATGAGTTTCCTGAAATCTCAGCAAACATTTTTTCACCCAAACTTGATGATACTTTCAGGTAATGATCAGTACACCAATCCCACTTGGCTCATCAAATTTCCTTCTTCTAGGTTAAACTGTTCGTTTGCAGTGACCGTTTTCATTTTTAGGTTTCACTCTGTTTTCTCCTACATGGATACATGTAGTGGGAACTCTAAATCAAACACGGTTTGTGCTAGCTATTTGAAAATATGCACAATAAAGTAGTTCGAGTTTTACCTCTATGGTTTGTTTACTATTGATATAGCCCCAATCAGAGACTGAGGAAAATCACTTTCATTGAAAGGGGTTGTCAAGCTTCCTCAAAACTACGAGTTTCCTGAAATCTCAGCAAACATTTTTGCACCCAATCTTGATGATACTTTCAGGTAATGATCAGTACACCAATCCCACTTGGCTCACCTAATATCGTTCTTCCAGGTTAAACCGTTTGTTTGCAGTGACCGTTTTCATTTTCAGGTTTCACTCTGTTTTCTCTTATATGGATACAGGTAGTTGGAACTCTAAATCAAACACAGTTTGTGCTAGCTATTGGAAAGTATTCACAATAAAGTAGTTCCCAGTTTTACCTCTATGGTTTGTTTGCTATAGATATAGCCCCAAGCAGAAACTGAGGAAAATCAATTTCATAGAAAGTGGTTGCCAATTTTCTTAAAACCACGAGTTTCCTGAAATCTCAGCAAACATTTTTTCACCCAATCTTGATGATACTTTCAGGTAATGATCAGTACACCAATCCCACTTGGCTCACCAAATTTCGTTATTTTAGATTAAACCGTTCTTTTACAGTGACCGTTTTCATTTTCAGGTTTCACTCGTTTTTCTCCTATATGGATACATGTAGTTGGAACTCTAAATCAAACAAGGTTTGTGTTAGGTCTTTGAAACTATGCAGAATAATGTAGTTCCAAGTTTGAACTCTACGGTTTGTTTCCTTTTGATATAGCCCAAAGCAGAGAATGAGGAAAATCACTTTCATTGAAAGCGGTTGCCAAGCTTCCTCACAACTAGGAGATTCCTGAAATCTCAGGAAACATTTTTTCACCCAATCTTGATGATACTTTAAGGTAATGATCAGTACACCAATCCCACTTGGCTCACCAAATTTCGTTCTTCTAGGTTAAACCGTTCGTTTGCAGTGACCGTTTTCATTTTCAGGTTTCACTCTGTTTTCTCCTATATGGATACAGGTAGTTGGTACTCTAAATCAAACACGGTTTGTGCTAGCTCTTTGAAACTTGACACAATAATGTTGTTCCAAGTTCTCTCTCTACTGGTGAAGGCGATCCCCCACTCACTGTCTTGACAGGGTCACAGTGTGAAAAAGTGTTGGCAAAGCCGCTCTCCCAATGTCTTGACAGGGTCACAGTGAGGATGAATGCTTGCAAAGCCACGCTGGTTGTTGGGTGACTGAAACCATGAGACCTTTTTTTATGTAATTGGGACTTTGCATTTTCATGCTTATGTTTCTCACAGGAGGCATGAGTATGTTAAATTCCAAATAAATTAAATTTCAGATGGCTAGAACAGAACAGGTAGTTCATGCCTTGGAAGCTGTTCTGCTACCCACCCCTCAGCATATCAAGGACAAAATAAAAAGCTATTCTTCTATCTTAGTACATTGTGGACAAACCTAATAACAGACAAGAATCATTCTCTGAAAAACAAACTCTATGAGAACTAGTGCACCTTGACTGGGAAACAAACTCTTTGAGAACTAGTGTACCTTGACTGAGAAACAAATTCTTTGAGAACTAGTGTACCTTGACTGAGAAACAAAAGAAACTCTCTGAGAAAGCAGCTCACCGGTTTTATGAGAATAAATTTAGGAATTAATTAAAATAGTTTTATAAGACACAGTTTTAGAATAATGTTAAAAACATTATTTTATTTAGATTCCTATGTTTAGAAATTATTAAGTCTTTAGTTATATAGGTTTCTGATATGCTTTAAGGATGATTCATAAACTTTAGGACATTTTAAATATAAGATTTAAAGGGACTTTTTTAGATGGGAATTTTAGATTAAAAATAAAGTGCAGGTGTACTTTAGGTTAATGATTAATTAAGAAACTTAGAGTCTGGTTACGTAGTTTGGCATTAGTTAATAAGGAAATAACATATCTTTGGAAAGATAGTAAATCTTGGGAAAATCTGAAGGATGTAAATTGGTGACATGTTTTATTGATGATTCTGTACTTTGATGATTGTATGGCTGGGGGTCATATCCTGGAAGAATGTAGATCGGTGTGCTCTCAATCATGGTTAAGGAAATGTCATGTCTTGGCAAAGTTTTAAGTTATATAATCAATGACGAATTGTGAATCTATAATGATGAGAAAAATTGTAATAAAAGGGGACCCAGAGAAAGCAGCTTTAGCTCTCTCTCTGAAGATGGCTCAAAGGGAACGACTCCTGTCTCATCATTTCACCGATGCCACTCCTCCTTCGGGACTCCCTGTACCCCGCCGGGTCTGGCCCCCAGCAATCTATGGATTGATTCGGATCCATATAGCCCATTGCAGAGACTGAGGAAAATCACTTTCATTGAAAGGGGTTGCCTAGCTTCCCCAAAACTACGAGGTTCCTGAAATCTCAGCAAACATTTTTTTTCTCCAGATCTTGATAACACTTTCAGGTAATGATCAGTACATTAATCCCACTTTGATCACCAAATTTCATTCTTCTAGGATAAACCGTTCTTTTGCAGTAACCGTTATCATTTTTAGGTTTCACTCTGTTTCTCCTATGGGGATACATGTAGTTGGAACTCTAAATCAAACACGGTTTGAGCTAGCTCTTTGAAACTATGCACAATAAAGTAGTTCCAAGTCCTACCTCAACGGTTTGTGTCCTATTGATATAGCCCCAAGCAGAGACTGAGGAAAATCACTTTCATTCAAAGGGGTTGCCAAGCTTCCCCAAAACTAGAGTTTCCTGAAATCTCAGCAAACATTTTTTCACCCAAACTTGATGATACTTTCAGGTAATTATAAGTACACCAATCCCACTTGGCTCACCAAATTTCGTGCTTCTAGGTTAAACCGTTCGTTTGCAGTGACCATTATGCTTTTTAGGTTTCACTCTGTTTTCTACTATATGGATACATGTAGTTGGAACTCTTAATCAAACACGGTTTGTGCTAGCTCTTTGAAACTTGACCCAATAAAGTAGTTCCAAGATCTATCTATATGGTTTGTTTCCTATTGATGTAGCCCTAATTAGAGACTGGCTAAAATCACTTTCATTGAAAGGGGTTGCCAAGCTTCCCGAAAACTACGAGTTTCCAGAAATCTCAGCAAACATTTTTTCACCCAATCTTGATGATATTTTTGGGAATGATCAGTACACCAATCCCACTTGGCTCACCAATTTTCGTTCTTCTAGGTGAAACTGTTCGTTTGCAGTGACCCTTTTCATTTTTAGGTTTCACTCTGTTTTCTCCTATATGGATACATGTATTTGCAACTCTAAATCAAACACGGTTTGTGCTAGCTCTTTGAAACTTGAGCCAATAAAGAAGTTCCAAGGTCTATCTCTATGGTTTGTTTCCTATTGATATAGCCCCACGCAGAGTCTGAGGAAAATAACTTTCATTGAAAGGCGTAGACAAGCTTCCTTAAAACTACGAGTTTCCTGAAATCTCAGGAAACGTTTTTTCTTCCAATCTTGATGATACTTTCAGGTAATGATCAGTACACCAATCCCACTTGGCTCACTAAATTTCGTTCTTCTAGGTTAAACCGTTCGTTTGCAGTGACCGTTTTCAGTTTTAGGTTTCACTCTGTTTTCTCCTATATGGATACCTGTAGTTGGAACTCTAAATCATACACGGTTTTTGCTAGCTCTTTGGAACTATGCACAATAAAGTAGTTCCAAGTTACATATCTATGGTTTGTTTCCTTTTGATATAACCCCAAGCAGAGACTGAGTAAAATCACTTTCATTGAAAGCCGTTTACAAGCTTCCTCAAAACTACGAGTTTCCTGAAATCTCATCAAACATTTTTTCACCCAATATTGATGAAACTTTCAGGTCATGATCAGTACACCAATACCACTTGGCTCACCAAATTGCGTTCTTCTAGGTTAAACTGTTCGTTTGCATTGACCCTTATCATTTTAGGTTTCACTCTGTTTTCTCCTATATGGATACATGTAGTTGGAACTCTAAATCAAACACGATTTGTGCTAACTCTTTGAAACTATGCACAATAAAGTAGCTCCAAGTTCTATCTCTATGGTTTGTTTTCTATTGTTATCCTACCAAGCAGACTGAGGAAAATTTCTTTCATTGAAAGGTGTGGGTTGTATTATAGTAGAAATACGGGATCAGCAATTAGTAAAAAACAAACCGAAAGAGTTTTAAGTAAATTGTTAGAGCAAGGAGGCTTCCCAATATAATCAAGAGCAGTCAGGGCATACGTTGATATAATACAAAAATATAGCCCATGGCTTTTTAAGGAGGAGTTGTTGGATATATCACAATGGAACCATCATGGTGAGGATTTAAAAAGAATAGAAAAGAACAACCCAGGGACTCTGCCAGTTGGCACATTGCCATTGTGGACGAACGTATCTAGTTTGCTTAGTCCAAAGCCTTCAGATCAGACAAAGGTAGAGGAAGGAGAAGACATATTGAGTCAAGTAAAAGAGGTCTCTCAAGTTAGTCAGAATGAGGAAAAGATTCAAGTACAAGAGAAGGTCTTTCAAGCTAGTGAGACAGAGGAATGAAGTTTAGAGCAGAAAAAGCCATCAGGGGGAAAGTTACAACAGGAGACTGCTAATAACACCTTTCTATCAGAGAGCGAAAGTCTCCAACCAACAGCACCACCTCTACAGGAGACTGCTACTAACAGCATTCTATCACCAGAGGGCATAAGTGTCCAATCAACAGCACCACCTCCATATGCTAAGAGACTCCCAACCCCCGCAGTTGATAGTTGGGATCCTGAGACAGGATCTCAAGTATGCCCTGTATTTGAGGTAGGAGGGCAGCGAATTTAACAGGGTTTAAATTTCAAATCAGTGAAGGAGCTAAAAGAGGCTGTAACAACCTATCTTCCTCAAGCACGCCTCACTGTAAGCTTGGTCGAATCCATTACCAACTTAAACATGACACCAGCAGATTGGGCTAATATTTGTAATGCTATGTTAACTGGAGGACAATACCTGTTATGGAAGGTTGCCAATGAGGAATTTTGCAAGGAGACGGCTAGGCGAAATGCAGCAGCTGGTTATACTCAGAGAAATCTAGATATGTTGTTAGGAAAGGGACCTTATGAGGATCGGCAGCAACAACTTGCATATGATCCTGGCGTATACGCACAAATTGCTGCAGATGCAGTTAAGGCATGGAAGACTTTACAAGGACATGGAAGTTTACAAGGTCAATTATCTAAGATAATACAAGGAACTAATGAACCTTATGCTGAATTTGTAGATAGGCTTATTCAAACAGCTACCAGAGTTTTTGGGAATACAGAACAAGCAATGCCATTAATAAAACAACTGGCTTATGACCAAGCAAATCATTGGTGCAGAGATATCATTAGACCATGGAAACAGGAAGATTTAAACACATATATTAAATTATGTAGAGACATTAATGAACAAGAGCAAGTCATGGCAGCTGCAGTAAAACAGGCTTTAGATGCCAGAGACATTAATGAACAAGGGCAAATTGTGGCAGCTGCAGTAAAACAGGCTTTAGATGCCAGAGACATTAATGAACAAGGGCAAATTGTGGCAGCTGCAGTAAAACAGGCTTTAGATTCCAGGCCAAGAACATGCTACAATTGTGAACAAACAGGACATTTTAAAAGGAATTGCCCCATAGGAGGAGGGTTTAACAAAACTAGGTATCAAAGGAGTAGAATACCGGGTATTTGCCCATGATGCCGTAGAGGGAGACATTTGGCTAATGAATGCTGTTCTCAAACCACCATAGAGGGTAATCCATTATATTGGGCTAATGAATGCCGTTCTCAAACCACCATAGAGGGTACTCCATTATCAAAAAACGAACAAGGACAAGGTGTTTATCCAATATCGTGGACAAAGGCATCGCACTCCGTTGCCAAAACATGGACAGGGGGCCCCAATGCTCCAGGGCCCCAAACCACAAATATATGGAGCACTGGAGGAACCCAGCAACCCCAGCAACCCCATCAGGGTAGTGCCCAGGGCATCAGATCCCTCATCAGACAAACCAGAGGGAGCGCAGGGTTGGACATCTGCGCCTCCGCCAAATCAGTACTAACTCCAGAGATGGGAGTTCAAATCATTCCCACAGGGGTGAAAGGACCTCTTCCCAAAGGAACAGTAGGCTTATTATTGGGACGCAGCTCTTCTACTCTAAAAGGACTTTTGATAAGTCCTGGGGTAATTGATCCCGATTATGAAGGTGAAATAAAAATTATAGCCAGTTCTCCAAAGGGTATATCAGTAATTTCACCAGGAGATAGAATAGCACAGTTACTAATAATACCAAGCCTACATGATAAATTTTCCAGTCATGCTGTAGAAAGAGGTTCCAAGGGATTAGGCTCCACAGGTGTAGATTGGGCTATGCTTTCTTTAAAGTTAGATTCTCGCACCATGCTAAAACTAAATATTCAAGGACATGAATTTAATGGGCTCCTGGATACAGGTGCAGACCTGAGTATTATCTCTCGTCAAGAATGGCCAAAACATTGGCCATTACAACAAGCCACTCAAACCCTTCGAGGCCTAGGAGTGGCGAATAATCCCGATAAAAGTGCAATGGTATTAGATTGGAAGGATCCTGAAGGATGTGAAGGAACTATACAGCCATATGTATTGGATCATATTCCTGTAAATTTATGGGGACGAGATGTCTTAGATCAATTAGGTTTGACATTAACAAATAATATCAATCATAACGCACCCACTATTATGGCTAGACAAGGTTTTAGGAAAGGAAAAAGATTAGAAAAACAAGAACAAGGTATAGCAGCACCAATACAAATAAATCAAGGAACAGACAGACATGGGTTGGATTTTCACAAAGGGCCACTGAGACAATAAAAATTACCTGGAAATCAGAAAGACCAGTATGGTTTCCTCAGTGGCCCTTGACTAAAGAAAAGATACAAGTAGCCCATGATCTGGTCAAACAACAATTAGTGGAAGGACATATACAACCTTCTGTATGTCCCCATAATACTCCCATTTTTGTCATCAAAAAGAAATCTGGTAAATGGAGATTATTGCAAGATTTAAGAGCCATTAATAATGAAATGGTCATTATGGGACCTGCTCAATCGGGGATTCCTCAGTTGTCTGCTTTGCCAAAAACTTGGTATGTTTTAGTTATAGATATTAAAGATTGTTTTTTTTTTTCAATTCCAATTCATCCTGAGGATAGTCCACGTTTTGCATTTACTATCCCTGCACTAAATCATGAAGGTCCTGATCAGAGATATGAATGGAAAGTACTCCCTCAAGGGATGGCTAACAGCCCAACTATGTGTCAAATTTATGTTAACAAAATAATCCAGCCACTTAGAAATCAAAATCCTGAGCTACAAATATTTCACTATATGGATGACATATTATTAGCACACAAAGCTAAAAACACATTGCTAGAATGTTATGCCACACTTACAAACTTATTAAAAAATTATAATCTAGAGATAGCAATAGATAAAGTACAATTAAATTTTCCAATTAATTATTTGGGAGTTCTATTATCCTCAACCATGGTCCGTCCACCAAAAATTCAAATACGAGTAGATCAACTCAAATCACTTAATGACTTTCAAAAGTTATTAGGAGACATAAATTGGATAAGGCCTTATCTCGGTATTCCAACAGGAGAATTGGGACCTTTATTTGATATCCTAAAACGTCCATCAGATCCAAATTCACCCCGAATGTTGACGCCTGAAGCAAGAAAGGCATTAAAAATCATTGAAACATATATGGAAAATATGCATTTGGATAGAATTGATATGTTTGCCTTTATTATTTATTGTACTATCAACAAAAAATATTCCTACAGGAGTATTTTGGCAAGAAGGTCCATTATTATGGATACATTTATCTTATTCTCCTAACACTATTCTTACTAGGTATCCTGAGGCTGTAGGACAATTAATACTCAAAGGAATAAAAACAGCAAAGGCAGTGTTTGGAATTTCTCCTAATAAAATTATTACTCCATATACTATGAATCAAATTGATGAATTAGCTAATGAGTTAAATACTTGGGCAATAATCATGCACAAATCTAATGTTTCATTTGATAACCACTTACCATCTAATCCTTTATTGTCTTTTTGGTCATTGCATCCTGTAATTTTTCCAAAAATGACAAGAAAATCACCTATCATGAATGCTCCAAATATATTCACTGATGGGTCAAATAATGGTACAGCAGCAATAGTTACACCTGATCGAACTTTTACATTTTTAGTACCCAAACAATCAGCTCAAAAGGTAGAGCTTAATGCAGTATTACAAACTTTTGTGATGTTTAAAGATTCTGTATTTAATTTATTTTCTGATAGTCAGTATATAGTTAATGCTCTAGTATCCCTTGAAGATGCTGGTAGGATTTCCCCTTCTTCTACTGTTTTCTCTTTGTTTTCCACTATACAAAGTTTAATCTGGGACAGAAAAGATCCATTCTTTATAGGACATATCAGGGCACATACAGGATTGCCTGGAGCCCTTAGTTTGGGCAATGATTTAGCAGATAAAACTACACATGACATACATATTTTCTCTATACTAGAAGAAGCTATAAATTTTCATAAAAGGTTCCATGTCAATGCTAATACTTTACAAAAGCGTTTTAAAATAACTAAGGAACAAGCTAGACAAATAATAAAACAATGTCAAAATTGTGTGACCTTTTTACCACAAGTTAATCTTGGAGTAAATCCTAGAGGACTGATACCTAACCATATTTGGCTGATGGACGTCCCACACTTGCCAGAATTTGGAAAATTAAAATGTTTGCATGTTACAGTTGATACTTCTTCTGGATTTTTGATGGGCTCCCTTCATGCCGGAGAAAAAACTAAAGATGTTATAGCTCATCGCTTACAAAATTTTGCCACTGTGGGCATTCCAAAACAGTTAAAAACAGATAATGCCCCTGGTTATACGTCTACTTCTTTTAAACAATTTTGCTCATCATTTGGCATTACTCATATAACAGGAATCCCATACAATCCACAGGGACAAGGCATAGTTGAAAGAGCTCATCAAACTATTAAAATGTACTTATTAAAGCAAAAAGACGGAAGGGAATGGGTATATATTCCCCAAAGATAAACTTAAAATAACCCTTTTTACTCTAAACTTTTTAAATTTGGATTCATCAGGACTTAGTGCTGCAGAAAGGCATATGTGTCCAAAAAATGTACATAAGCCCAAGGTACGTTGGAAAGATATTCTAACAGGACAATGGAAAGGTCCTGACCCAGTAATTGTCTGGAGTTGGGGGTCTGTTTGTGTGTTTCCACAGGAAGAACAGCAGCCGATTTGGATTCCAGAGAGATTAACCAAGGTCCTGACCCAGTGATTGTCTGGAGTCGGGGGCCTGTTTATATGTTTCCACAGGAAGAACAGCATCCGATTTGGATTCCGGAGAGATTAACTAAAATCCTGACCCAGTGATTGTCTGGAGTCGGGCGTCTGTTTGTGTGTTTCCACAGGGAGAACAGCTGCCAATTTGGATTCCAGAGAGATTAACTAAAGCGAATTCTACAGACCAAAAAGAAGATGATTTGGCTCAAATCAATAATAGCTGATATCCAAAACTCCAATTTGGCTATCCTTACATCTGCGACAGAACCAGGATGCTTTTTTCAATATCTGTTTTATTATTGCCCTTTCCCATATCATGAAGTTCTATTTTGTTTTTTGAGCTCATACAGACCTAGGTTAATGTTTTGCTGATCAGTTCTATTTTTTTTTTTTGACTATAGAGTTTTTAAACATTGCAATGGAGATTTCACCTATAAAAAGTTATAAGGCCTTTACTATTATGTTATGTGTTGTATGTTTTATATTATGTGTGCACACTTGTGTTTTGTGTTATATATTTGAATGTACATATGTCCATATATCATATATGATGAGCGCTCATAAAAAAAATGGATCCAAAAATTTTTTTTTTTTATTCAAGTGATTTAAATGGTTTAATTTAAATTGGGTACATAACTGTTAAGAATTATTTTAATATATAAACAAAAAAGGAGGTTAACAGATCTGTTTGTCTACTTTCACCTATCCTTTTCATTATATTTAATAATTCTTTTCAAGATAATGTAAATTGTTAAGAAAATTGTTTTCTTTTAGTGCCTTCTGGAATGTTACACAATGTTTTTTTAGCCATTATTGCCAGAATTTCTATCTTCATCCCAGTGCCAGTGAAGACAATGTAAATTGTTAAGAAAATTGTTTTCTTTTAGTACCTTCTAGATTGTTATATAATTTTTTCTTTAGCTATTATTGCCAGAATTCCTATCCTCATCCCTGTGCCGGTGAAGACAAAGATAAAACTAATCTACAGTTTCTGCAATAGCCGTCACTGAACCGCTTACAGAACTTGCCTAAACTATGTGTCACTTGTATACATTGTAAACTCACTTGTATGCATTGTGACCTATCTGTTGGTGCAGCGACTTGTGGTAGTGTTGGAGTGTTTTTGCTGATGATGTCATCAGTGGTACAATTTTTCCAACAAGAGCTGTCGATTGGCTTGGTATATCATCCTCCCTTCTGCTTGTCATGACCGTTCAGCTATTTGGGGGCCAACAGAGGTGAGGCAAAGAACATCACCCCCCCGCTGGTACCTCTCCACAGGTGTGGCTGTATACTGGACCGGTAGTCAATGACGGGTAAGATCCAATAACAATGGTACCAACCTAAGACAGGAGGCTGACGCCCTGAGGTCAGCTCATCCTAAGACGGGTAAGGACCATATGTAGTATTGGACAACCTAAGGCAGGCACGGTCCCTAAGCCACAAGCTTGTTGTTTAAACAGAGAGGGGGAGATGATGAGAGGCACAGCCAAAGGGGCCCCAACAAACTTCCAGCTGCCAGCAAACTTCCAGCTGCAAGGTGATGATTGGGGCCACAGCCAAAGAGGCCCCAACAAACTTCCAGCTGCCAGCAAACTTCCAGGTGCCAGCTGATGATTGGCTCACAGCGGCCCAAGCAACATATAGCTGATTGGCTCTTCTGCGGTCATGTTCATTGGGCTGTTTCCCTGCCATTCAGACTACGGAACTGCTCATTGGAGGACTTCTTTGGCTCCGCCCATGCGACAAAGCCAATCGGCCTCAAGAGCAGGAGGATGGTGGGAGGTGGAGTGGTTTGTGTGGGGAGAGGCCTGTGGAAGCCGGTGGTGGCAGTTGGGCTCTGAGGGTTTTTCCTGAGGAGCTGTTTTGCTTGGCGTTTGTAGTTCTAAAAATAAAGTTAGTTTTTTTGACAAGTGGCTCCTGAATTGTGCCCAGCCAGACTGCAGCACCATTTGGCTCACCAAATTTCGTTCTTCTAGGTTAAACCGTTCATTTGCAGTGACCGTTTTCATTTTTAGGTTTCACTCTGTTTTCACCTATATGGATACATGTAGTTGGAACTCTAAATCAAACACGGTTTCTGCTAGCTCTTTGAAAATATGCACAACAAAGTAGTTCCAAGTTTTACCTCTATGGTTTGTTCTTATTTATATAGCCCCAAGGAAAGTCTTAGGAAAATCAATTTCATTGAAAGGGGTTGCCAAGCTTCCTCAAAACTATGAGTTTCCTGAAATCTCAGCAAACATTTTTCACCCAATCTTGATGATACTTTCCGGTAATGATCAGTACACCAATCCCACTTGGCTCACCAAATTTCGTTCTTCTAGGTTAAACCGTTCCTTTCCAGTGACCGTTTTTATTTTTCGATTTCACTCTGTTTAATCCTATACATGTAGTTGTAACTCTAAATCAAACATGGTTTGTGCTAGCTATTTGAAAATATGCACAATAAAGGGGTTCCAAGTTCTATCTCTATGGTTTGTTTCCTATTGATGTAGCCCTATGCAGAGACTGGCGAACATTACTTTCATTGAAAGGGGTTGCCAATTTCCCCAAAACTACGAGTTTCCTGAAATCTCATCAAACATTTTTTCACCAGATCTTGATGATACATTCAGGTAATGATCAGTACACCAATTCCACTTGGCTCACAAAATTTCCTTCTTCTAGGTTAAACCGTTCGTTTGCAGTGAATGTTTTCATTTTTAGGTTTCACTCTGTTTTCTCATATATGGATACATGTAGTAGGAACAAAATCAAACATGGTTTGTGCTACCTCTTTGAAATTATGCAAAATAAAGTAGTTCCAAGTTTTACCTCTATGGTCTGTTTCCTATTGATATAGCCCCAAGCAGAGACTGAGGAAAATCACTTTCATTTAAAGGGGTTGTCAAGCTTCCAAAAAACTACGAGTTTCTGGAAATCTCAGCAAATATTTTTTCACCCAATCTTGATGATACTTTCAGGTAATCATCAGTACACCAATCCCTCTTGGCTCACCAAATTTTGTTCTTCTAGGTTAAACCGTTCGTTTGCAGTGACCGTTTTCATTTTTAGGTTTCACTCTGTTTTCTCCTACATGGATACATATAGTTGGTACTCTAAATCAAACACGGTTTGTGCTAGGTATTTGAAACTATGCACAATAAAGTAGTTATAAGTTTTAACTCTATGGTTTGTTTCCAATTGATATAGCCCCAAGCAGAGACTGAGGAAAATCACTTTCATTGAAAGGGGTTGCCAAGCATCCTCAAAACTAAGAGTTTCCTGAAATCTCAGCAAACATTTTTTCACCCAATCTTGATGATACTTTCAGGTAATGATCAGTACACCAATCCCACTTTGCTCACCAAATTTTGTTCTTCTAGGTTAAACCGTTCGTTTGCAGTGACCGCTTTCATTTTCAGGTTTCACGATGTTTTCTCCTATATGGATACATGTAGTTCGAACTCTAAATCAAACACGGTTTCTGCTAGCTCTTTGAAACTATGCACAATAAAGTAGGTCCAAGTTCTATCACTACGGTTTGTTTCCTACTGATGTAGCCCTATGCAGAGACTGGCGAACATCACTTTCATTGAAAGCGGTTGCCAATTTCCCTAAAACTACGAGTTTTCTTAAATATCAGCAAACATTTTTTCACCCAATCATGAGGATACTTTCATGTAAGGATCAGTATACCAATCCCACTTGGCTCACCAAATTTCGTTCTTCTAGGTTAAACCGTTCGTTTGCAGTGACCGTTTTCATTTTCAGGTTTCACTCTGTTTTCTCCTATGTGGATACATGTAGTTGGAAGTCTAAATCAAACACGGTTTTTGCTAGCTCTATGAAACTATGCACAATAAATTCGTTCCATGTTGTAACTCTATGGTTTCTATCCTATTGATATACCCCAAGCAGAGACTGAGGAAAATCACTTTCATTGAAAGGGGTTGCCAAGCTTCCTCAAAACTACGAGTTTCATGAAATCTCAGCAAACATTTTTTCACCCATTCTTGATGATAATTTCAGGTAATGATCACTACACCAATCCCACTTGGCTCACCATATTTCATTCTTCTAGGTTAAACCGTTCGTTTGCAGTGAACATTTTCATTTTTAGGTTTCACTCTGTTTTCTCCTATATGGATAAATGTAGTTGGAAGTCTAAATCAAACACGGTTTGTGCTAGCTCTTGAAACTATGCACAATATAGAAGTTCCATGTTTTACCTCTATGGTTTGTTTCCTATTGATATAGCCCCAAGCAGGGACTGAGGAAAATCACTTTCATTGAAACAGGTTGCCAAGCTTCCTCAAAACTACGAATTTCCTGAAATCTCAGCAAACATTTTTTCACCCAATTTTGATGATACTTTCAGGAAATGATCAGTACACCATTCCCACTTCGCTCACCAAATTTCGTTTTTCTAGGTTAAACCGTTTGTTTACACTGACCGTTTTCATTTTCAGGTTTCACTCTGTTTTCTCCTATATGGATACATGTAGTTGGAACTCTAAATCAAACACGGATTGTGCTAGCTGTTTGAAAGTATGCACAATAAAGTAGTTCCAAGTTCTATCTCTATGGTTTGTTTCCTATTGATGTAGCCCTATGCAGAGAATGGAGAACATCACTATCATTGAAAGGGGTTGCCAATTTCCCCAAAACTACGAGTTTCCTGAAATCTCAGCAAACACTTTTTCACCCAATCTTGATGATACTTTCAGGTAATGATCAGTTCACCAATCCCCTTGGCTCACCAAATTTCGTTCTTCTAGGTTAAACCGTTCGTTTGCAGTGACCGTTTTCAATTTCAGGTTTAACTCTGTTTTCTCCTTTATGAATACATGTAGTTGGAACTCTAAATCAAACACGTTTTGTGCTAGCTGTTTGAAACTATGCACAATAAAGTAGTTCCAAGATCTATCTCTACGTTTTTTTTTTTCCTATTGATGTAGCCCCAAGGAGAGATTGAGGAAAATCTCTTTCATTGAAAGGGGATGCCAATGTCCCCATAACTACGAGTTTCTTGAAATCTCACCAAACATTTTTTCACCCAATCTTGATGACACTTTCAGGTAATGATCAGTACACCAATCCCACTTGGCTCACCACATTTCGTTCTTCTTGGTTAAACCGTTCGTTTGCAGTGACCGTTTTCATTTTCAGGTTTCACTCTGTTTTCTCCTATATGGATACATGTAGTTTGAACTCTAAATCAAACACGGTTTGTGCTATCTCTTTTAAACTATGCACAATAAAGTTGTTCCATATTCTTTCACTACGGTTTGTTTCCTATTGATATAGCCCCAAGCAGAGACTGAGGAAAATCACTTTCATTAAAAGGGGTTTCCAAGCTTCCTCAAAACTACGAGTTTCCTGAAATCTCAGAAAACTTCTTTTCACCCAATCTTGATGATACTTTCTGGTAATGATCAGTGCACCAATCCCACTTGGCTCACCAAATTTCGTTCTTCTAGGTTAAACCGTTCGTTTGCAGTGACCATTTTCATTTTCAGGTTTCACTCTGTTTTCTCCTATATGGATACATTAGTTGGAACTCTAAATCATACACGGTTTGTGCTAGCTCTTTGAAACTATGCACAATAAAGAAGTTCCATGTTTTACCTCTATGGTTTGTTTCCTATTGATATAGCCCCAAGCAGAGACTGAGGAAAATCACTTTCATTGAAAAGAGTTGACGAGCTTCCACAAAACTACGAGTTTCATGAAATCTCAGCAAACATTTTTTCACCCAATTTTGATGATACTTTCAGGTAATGATCAGTATACCAATCCCACTTGGCTCACCAAATTTCGTTCTTCTAGGTTAAACCGTTCGTTTGCAGTGAACATTTTCATTTTTAGGTTTCACTCTGTTATCTCCTATATGGATACATGTAGTTGGAAGTCTAAATCAAACACGGTTTGTGCTAGCTCTTGAAACTATGCACAGTATAGAAGTTCCATATTTTACCTCTATGGTTTGTTTCCTATTGATATAGCCCCAAGCAGAGACTGAGGAAAATCACTTTCATTGAAAGGGGTTGCCAAGCTTTCACAAAACTACGAGTTTCCTGAAATCTCAGCAAACATGTTTTCACCCAATCTTGATGATACTTTCAGGTAACGATCAGTACATCAATCCCACTTGGCTCAAAAATTTCGTTCTTCTAGGTTAACCGTTTGTTTCTAGTGACCTTTTCATTTTCAGGTTTCACTCTGTTTTTTCCTATATGGATATATGTAGTTGGAAGTCTAAATCAAACAAGGTTTGTGCTAGCTATTTGAAATTATGCAAAATAAAGTAGTTCCAAGTTCCATCTCTACGGTTTGTTTCCTATTGATATAGCCCCAAGCAGAGACTGATTAAAATCAGTTTAATTGAAACGGGTTGCCAATTTCTTTAAAACTACGAGTTTCCTGAAATCTCAGCAAACATTTTTTCACCCAATCTTGATGATACTTTCAGGTAATGATCAGTACACCAATCCCACAGGCTCACCAAATTTCGTTCTTCTAGGTTAAACAGTTCGTTTGCAGTGACCGTTTCCATTTTCATGTTTCACTCTGTTTTCTCCTATATGGATACATGTAGTTGGAACTCTAAATCAAACACGGTTTGTGCTAGCTCTTTGAAACTATGCACAATAAAGTATTTCCAAATTCTTTCACTACGGTTTGTTTCCTATTGATATAGCTCCAAGCAGAGACTGAGGAAAATCACTTTTATTAAAAGGGTTTTCCAAGCTTCCTGAAAACTGCGAGTTTCCTGAAATCTCAGAAAACTTTTTTTCACCCAATCTTGATGATACTTTCTGGTAATGATCAGTGCACCAATCCCACTTGGCTCACCAAATTTCGTTCTTCTAGGTTAAACCATTCGTTTGCAGTGACCATTTTCATTTTCAGGTTTCACTCTGTTTTCTCCTATATGGATACATTAGTTGGAACTCTAAATCATACACGGTTTGTGCTAGCTCTTTGAAACTATGCACAATAAAGAAGTTCCATGTTTTACCTCTATCTTTTTTTTCCTATTAATATAGCCCCAAGCAGAGACTGAGGAAAATCACTTTCATTGAAAAGAGTTGACGAGCTTCCACAAAACTTCGAGTTTCATGAAATCTCAGCAAACATTTTTTCACCCAATTTTGATGATACTTTCAGGTAATGATCAGTATACCAATCCCACTTGGCTCACCAAATTTCGTTCTTCTAGGTTAAACCGTTCGTTTGCAGTGAACATTTTCATTTTTAGGTTTCACTCTGTTATCTCCTATATGGATACATGTAGTTGGAAGTCTAAATCAAACACGGTTTGTGCTAGCTCTTGAAACTATGCACAGTATAGAAGTTCCATATTTTACCTCTATGGTTTGTTTCCTATTGATATAGCCCCAAGCAGAGACTGAGGAAAATCACTTTCATTGAAAGGGGTTGCCAAGCTTTCACAAAACTACGAGTTTCCTGAAATCTCAGCAAACATGTTTTCACCCAATCTTGATGATACTTTCAGGTAACGATCAGTACATCAATCCCACTTGGCTCAAAAATTTCGTTCTTCTAGGTTAACCGTTTGTTTCTAGTGACCTTTTCATTTTCAGGTTTCACTCTGTTTTTTCCTATATGGATATATGTAGTTGGAAGTCTAAATCAAACAAGGTTTGTGCTAGCTATTTGAAATTATGCAAAATAAAGTAGTTCCAAGTTCCATCTCTACGGTTTGTTTCCTATTGATATAGCCCCAAGCAGAGACTGATTAAAATCAGTTTAATTGAAACGGGTTGCCAATTTCTTTAAAACTACGAGTTTCCTGAAATCTCAGCAAACATTTTTTCACCCAATCTTGATGATACTTTCAGGTAATGATCAGTACACCAATCCCACAGGCTCACCAAATTTCGTTCTTCTAGGTTAAACAGTTCGTTTGCAGTGACCGTTTCCATTTTCATGTTTCACTCTGTTTTCTCCTATATGGATACATGTAGTTGGAACTCTAAATCAAACACGGTTTGTGCTAGCTCTTTGAAACTATGCACAATAAAGTATTTCCAAATTCTTTCACTACGGTTTGTTTCCTATTGATATAGCTCCAAGCAGAGACTGAGGAAAATCACTTTTATTAAAAGGGTTTTCCAAGCTTCCTGAAAACTGCGAGTTTCCTGAAATCTCAGAAAACTTTTTTTCACCCAATCTTGATGATACTTTCTGGTAATGATCAGTGCACCAATCCCACTTGGCTCACCAAATTTCGTTCTTCTAGGTTAAAACATTCGTTTGCAGTGACCATTTTCATTTTCAGGTTTCACTCTGTTTTCTCCTATATGGATACATTAGTTGGAACTCTAAATCATACACGGTTTGTGCTAGCTCTTTGAAACTATGCACAATAAAGAAGTTCCATGTTTTACCTCTATCTTTTTTTTCCTATTAATATAGCCCCAAGCAGAGACTGAGGAAAATCACTTTCATTGAAAAGAGTTGACGAGCTTCCACAAAACTTCGAGTTTCATGAAATCTCAGCAAACATTTTTTCACCCAATTTTGATGATACTTTCAGGTAAGGATCAGTATACCAATCCCACTTGGCTCACCAAATTTCGTTTTTCTAGGTTAAACCGTTCGTTTGCAGTGACCGTTTTCATTTTCAGGTTTCACTCTGTTTCTTCCTATATGGATACATGTAGTTGGAACTCTAAATCAAACACGGATTGTGCTAGCTGTTTGAAACTATGCACAATAAAGTAGTTCCAAGTTCCATCTCTATGGTTTGTTTCCTATTGATGTAGCCCTATGCAGAGAATGGAGAACATCACTATCATTGAAAGGGGTTGTCAATTTCCCCAAAACTACGAGTTTCCTGAAATCTCAGCAAACATTTTTTCACCCAATCTTGATGATACTTTCAGGTAATGATCAGTTCACCAATCCAACTTGGCTCACCAAATTTCGTTCTTCTAGATTAAACCGTTCGTTTGCAGTGACCGTTTTCAATTTCAGGTTTCACTCTGTTTTCTCCTTTATGAATACATGCAGTTGGAACTGTAAATCAAACACGGTGTGTGCAAGCTCTTTGAAACTATGCACAATAAAGTAGTTCCAAGTTCTATCTCTACGATTTTTTTTCCTATTGATGTAGCCCCAAGGAGAGATTGAGGAAAATCACTTTCATTGAAAGTGGTTGCCATTGTCCCCAAAACTACGAGTTTCTTGAAATCTCACCAAACATTTTTTCACCCAATCTTGATGACACTTTCAGGTAATGATCAGTACCCCAACCCCACTTGGCTCACCACATTTCGTTCTTCTTGGTTAAACCATTCGTTTGCAGTGACCGTTTTCATTTTCAGGTTTCACTCTGTTTTCTCCTATATGGATACATGTAGTTTGAACTCTAAATCAAACACGGTTTGTGCTATCTCTTTTAAACTATGCACAATAAAGTTGTTCCAAATTCTTTCACTACGGTTTGTTTCCTATTGATATAGCCCCAAGCAGAGACTGAGGAAAATCACTTTCATTAAAAGGGGTTTCCAAGCTTCCTCAAAACTACGAGTTTCCTGAAATCTCAGAAAACTTTTTTTCACCCAATCTTGATGATACTTTCTGGTAATGATCAGTGCACCAATCCCACTTGGCTCACCAAATTTCGTTCTTCTAGGTTAAACCGTTCGTTTGCAGTGACCATTTTCATTTTCAGGTTTCACTCTGTTTTCTCCTATATGGATACATTAGTTGGAACTCTAAATCATACACGGTTTGTGCTAGCTCTTTGAAACTATGCACAATAAAGAAGTTCCATGTTTTACCTCTATGGTTTGTTTCCTATTTATATAGCCCCAGCAGAGACAGAGGAAAATCACTTTCATTGAAAGGGGTTGCCAAGCATCCTCAAAACTTCGAGTTTACTGAAATCTCAGCAAACATTTTTTCACCCAATCTTGATGATAGTTTCAGGTAATGATCAGTACACCAATCCCACTTGGCTCACCAAATTTCGTTCTTCTAGGTTAAACCATTCTTTTGCAGTGACCGCTTACATTTTCACGTTTCACGATGTTCTCTCCTATATGGATACATGTAGTTCGAACTCTAAATCAAACACGGTTTCTGCTAGCTCTTTGAAACTATGCACAATAAAGTAGGTCCAAGTTCTATCACTACGTTTTGTTTCCTACTGATGTAGCCCTATGCAGAGGCTGGCGAACATCACTTTCATTGAAAGCGGTTGCCAATTTCCCTAAAACTACGAGTTTTCTTAAATATCAGCAAACATTTTTTCACCCAATCATGAGGATACTTTCATGTAAGGATCAGTATACCAATCCCACTTGGCTCACCAAATTTCGTTCTTCTAGGTTAAACCGTTTGTTTGCAGTGACCGTTTTCATTTTCAGGTTTCACTCTGTTTTCTCCTATGTGGATACAACTAGTTGGAAGTCTAAATCAAACACGGTTTGTGCTAGCTCTTTGAAACTATGCACAATAAAGAAGTTCCATGTTTTACCTCTATGGTTTGTTTCCTATTGATATAGCCCCAAGCAGAGACTGAGGAAAATCACTTTCATTGAAAAGAGTTGACGAGCTTCCACAAAACTACGAGTTTCATGAAATCTCAGCAAACATTTTTTCACCCAATTTTGATGATACTTTCAGGTAATGATCAGTATACCAATCCCACTTGGCTCACCAAATTTCGTTCTTCTAGGTTAAACCGTTCGTTTGCAGTGAACATTTTCATTTTTAGGTTTCACTCTGTTATCTCCTATATGGATACATGTAGTTGGAAGTCTAAATCAAACACGGTTTGTGCTAGCTCTTGAAACTATGCACAGTATAGAAGTTCCATATTTTACCTCTATGGTTTGTTTCCTATTGATATAGCCCCAAGCAGAGACTGAGGAAAATCACTTTCATTGAAAGGGGTTGCCAAGCTTTCACAAAACTACGAGTTTCCTGAAATCTCAGCAAACATGTTTTCACCCAATCTTGATGATACTTTCAGGTAATGATCAGTACATCAATCCCACTTGGCTCAAAAATTTCGTTCTTCTAGGTTAACCGTTTGTTTCTAGTGACCTTTTCATTTTCAGGTTTCACTCTGCTTTTTCCTATATGGATATATGTAGTTGGAAGTCTAAATCAAACAAGGTTTGTGCTAGCTATTTGAAATTATGCAAAATAAAGTAGTTCCAAGTTCCATCTCTACGGTTTGTTTCCTATTGATATAGCCCCAAGCAGAGACTGATTAAAATCAGTTTAATTGAAACGGGTTGCCAATTTCTTTAAAACTACGAGTTTCCTGAAATCTCAGCAAACATTTTTTCACCCAATCTTGATGATACTTTCAGGTAATGATCAGTACACCAATCCCACAGGCTCACCAAATTTCGTTCTTCTAGGTTAAACAGTTCGTTTGCAGTGACCGTTTCCATTTTCATGTTTCACTCTGTTTTCTCCTATATGGATACATGTAGTTGGAACTCTAATCAAACACGGTTTGTGCTAGCTCTTTGAAACTATGCACAATAAAGTATTTCCAAATTCTTTCACTACGGTTTGTTTCCTATTGATATAGCTCCAAGCAGAGACTGAGGAAAATCACTTTTATTAAAAGGGTTTTCCAAGCTTCCTGAAAACTGCGAGTTTCCTGAAATCTCAGAAAACTTTTTTTCACCCAATCTTGATGATACTTTCTGGTAATGATCAGTGCACCAATCCCACTTGGCTCACCAAATTTCGTTCTTCTAGGTTAAACCATTCGTTTGCAGTGACCATTTTCATTTTCAGGTTTCACTCTGTTTTCTCCTATATGGATACATTAGTTGGAACTGTAAATCATACACGGTTTGTGCTAGCTCTTTGAAACTATGCACAATAAAGAAGTTCCATGTTTTACCTCTATCTTTTTTTTCCTATTAATATAGCCCCAAGCAGAGACTGAGGAAAATCACTTTCATTGAAAAGAGTTGACGAGCTTCCACAAAACTTCGAGTTTCATGAAATCTCAGCAAACATTTTTTCACCCAATTTTGATGATACTTTCAGGTAAGGATCAGTATACCAATCCCACTTGGCTCACCAAATTTCGTTTTTCTAGGTTAAACCGTTCGTTTGCAGTGACCGTTTTCATTTTCAGGTTTCACTCTGTTTCTTCCTATATGGATACATGTAGTTGGAACTCTAAATCAAACACGGATTGTGCTAGCTGTTTGAAACTATGCACAATAAAGTAGTTCCAAGTTCCATCTCTATGGTTTGTTTCCTATTGATGTAGCCCTATGCAGAGAATGGAGAACATCACTATCATTGAAAGGGGTTGTCAATTTCCCCAAAACTACGAGTTTCCTGAAATCTCAGCAAACATTTTTTCACCCAATCTTGATGATACTTTCAGGTAATGATCAGTTCACCAATCCAACTTGGCTCACCAAATTTCGTTCTTCTAGATTAAACCGTTCGTTTGCAGTGACCGTTTTCAATTTCAGGTTTCACTCTGTTTTCTCCTTTATGAATACATGCAGTTGGAACTGTAAATCAAACACGGTGTGTGCAAGCTCTTTGAAACTATGCACAATAAAGTAGTTCCAAGTTCTATCTCTACGATTTTTTTTCCTATTGATGTAGCCCCAAGGAGAGATTGAGGAAAATCACTTTCATTGAAAGTGGTTGCCATTGTCCCCAAAACTACGAGTTTCTTGAAATCTCACCAAACATTTTTTCACCCAATCTTGATGACACTTTCAGGTAATGATCAGTACCCCAACCCCACTTGGCTCACCACATTTCGTTCTTCTTGGTTAAACCATTCGTTTGCAGTGACCGTTTTCATTTTCAGGTTTCACTCTGTTTTCTCCTATATGGATACATGTAGTTTGAACTCTAAATCAAACACGGTTTGTGCTATCTCTTTTAAACTATGCACAATAAAGTTGTTCCAAATTCTTTCACTACGGTTTGTTTCCTATTGATATAGCCCCAAGCAGAGACTGAGGAAAATCACTTTCATTAAAAGGGGTTTCCAAGCTTCCTCAAAACTACGAGTTTCCTGAAATCTCAGAAAACTTTTTTTCACCCAATCTTGATGATACTTTCTGGTAATGCTCAGTGCACCAATCCCACTTGGCTCACCAAATTTCGTTCTTCTAGGTTAAACCGTTCGTTTGCAGTGACCATTTTCATTTTCAGGTTTCACTCTGTTTTCTCCTATATGGATACATTAGTTGGAACTCTAAATCATACACGGTTTGTGCTAGCTCTTTGAAACTATGCACAATAAAGAAGTTCCATGTTTTACCTCTATGGTTTGTTTCCTATTTATATAGCCCCAGCAGAGACAGAGGAAAATCACTTTCATTGAAAGGGGTTGCCAAGCATCCTCAAAACTTCGAGTTTACTGAAATCTCAGCAAACATTTTTTCACCCAATCTTGATGATAGTTTCAGGTAATGATCAGTACACCAATCCCACTTGGCTCACCAAATTTCGTTCTTCTAGGTTAAACCATTCTTTTGCAGTGACCGCTTACATTTTCACGTTTCACGATGTTCTCTCCTATATGGATACATGTAGTTCGAACTCTAAATCAAACACGGTTTCTGCTAGCTCTTTGAAACTATGCACAATAAAGTAGGTCCAAGTTCTATCACTACGGTTTGTTTCCTACTGATGTAGCCCTATGCAGAGGCTGGCGAACATCACTTTCATTGAAAGCGGTTGCCAATTTCCCTAAAACTACGAGTTTTCTTAAATATCAGCAAACATTTTTTCACCCAATCATGAGGATACTTTCATGTAAGGATCAGTATACCAATCCCACTTGGTTCACCAAATTTCGTTCTTCTAGGTTAAACCGTTTGTTTGCAGTGACCGTTTTCATTTTCAGGTTTCACTCTGTTTTCTCCTATGTGGATACAAATAGTTGGAAGTCTAAATCAAACACGGTTTGTGCTAGCTCTATGAAACTATGCACAATAAATTCGTTCCAAGTTGGAACTCTATGGTTTCTATCCTATTGATATAGCCCCAAGCAGAGACTGAGGAAAATCACTTTCATTGAAAGGGGTTGCCAAGCTTCCTCAAAACTACGAGTTTCATGAAATCTCAGCAAACATTTTTTCACCCAATCTTGATGATACTTTCAGGTAATGATCACTACACCAATCCCACTTGGCTCACCAAATTTCGTTCTTCTAGGTTAAACCGTTCGTTTGCAGTGAACATTTTCATTTTTAGGTTTCACTCTGTTATCTCCTATATGGATACATGTAGTTGGAAGTCTAAATCAAACACGGTTTGTGCTAGCTCTTGAAACTATGCACAATATAGAAGTTCCATGTTTTACCTCTATGGTTTGTTTCCTATTGATATAGCCACAAGCAGAGACTGAGGAAAATCACTTTCATTGAAAGGGGTTGCCAAGCTTTCACAAAACTACGAGTTTCCTGAAATCTCAGCAAACATGTTTTCACCCAATCTTGATGATACTTTCAGGTAACGATCAGTACATCAATCCCACTTGGCTCAAAAATTTCGTTCTTCTAGGTTAAACCGTTCGTTTCTAGTGACCTTTTCATTTTCAGGTTTCACTCTGTTTTTTCCTATATGGATACATGTAGTTGGAAGTCTAAATCAAACAAGGTTTGTGCTAGCTATTTGAAATTATGCAAAATAAAGTAGTTCCAAGTTCCATCTCTACGGTTTGTTTCCTATTGATATAGCCCCAAGCAGAGACTGATTAAAATCTCTTTAATTGAAACGGGTTGCCAATTTCTTTAAAACTACGAGTTTTCTGAAATCTCAGCAAACATTTTTTCACCCAATCTTGATGATACTTTCAGGTAATGGTCAGTACACCAATCCCACAGGCTCACCAAATTTCGTTCTTCTAGGTTAAACCGTTCGTTTGCAGTGACCGTTTTCATTTTCAGGTTTCACTCTGTTTTCTCCTATATGGATACATGTAGTTGGAACTCTAAATCAAACACGGTTTGTGCTAGCTCTTTGAAACTATCCACAATAAAGTATTTCCAAATTCTTTCACTACGGTTTGTTTCCTATTGATATAGCCCCAAGCAGAGACTGAGGAAAATCACTTTTATTAAAAGGGTTTTCCAAGCTTCCTCAAAACTATGAGTTTCCTGAAATCTCAGAAAACTTTTTTTCACCCAATCTTGATGATACTTTCTGGTAATGATCAGTGCACCAATCCCACTTGGCTCACCAAATTTCGTTCTTCTAGGTTAAACCATTCGTTTGCAGTGACCATTTTCATTTTCAGGTTTCACTCTGTTTTCTGCTATATGGATACATTAGTTGGAACTCTAAATCATACACGGTTTGTGCTAGCTCTTTGAAACTATGCACAATAAAGAAGTTCCATGTTTTACCTCTATGGTTTGTTTCCTATTGATATAGCCCCAAGCAGAGACTGAGGAAAATCACTTTCATTGAAAAGAGTTGCCGAGCTTCCACAAAACTACGAGTTTCATGAAATCTCAGCAAACATTTTTTCACCCAATTTTGATGATACTTTCAGGTAAGGATCAGTATACCAATCCCACTTGGCTCACCTAATTTCGTTCTTCTAGGTTAAACCGTTCGTTTGCAGTGACCGTTTTCATTTTCAGGTTTCACTCTGTTTTCTCCTATATGGATACATGTAGTTGGAACTCTAAATCAAACACGGTTTGTGCTATCACTTTTAAACTATGCACAATAAAGTTGTTCCAAATTCTATCTCTATGGTTTGTTTCCTATTGATGTAGCCCTATGCAGAGACTGGCGAACATCATTTTCATTGAAAGGGGTTGCCAATTTCCCCAAAACTACGAGTTTTCTGAAATCTCAGCACACATTTCTTCATCCAATCTTGATGATACTTTCAGGTAATGATCAGTACACCAATCCAACTTGGCTCACCAAGTTTCGTTCTTCTAGGTTAAACCATTCATTTGCAGTGACCGTTTTCATTTTCAGGTTTCACTCTGTTTTCTCCTATATGGATACATGTAGTTGGAACTCTAAATCAAACACGGATTGTGCTAGCTGTTTGAAACTATGCACAATAAAGTAGTTCCAAGTTCTATCTCTATGGTTTGTTTACTATTGATGTAGCCCTATGCAGAGAATGGAGAACATCACTATCATTGAAAGGGGTTGTCAATTTCCCCAAAACTACGGGTTTCCTGAAATCTCAGCAAAAACTTTTTCACCCAATCTTGATGATACTTTCAGGTAATGATCAGTTCACCAATCCAACTTGGCTCACCAAATTTCGTTCTTCTAGATTAAACCGTTCGTTTGCAGTGACCGTTTTCAATTTCAGGTTTCACTCTGTTTTCTCCTTTATGAATACATGTAGTTGGAACTCTAAATCAAACACGTTTTGTGCTAGCTCTTTGAAACTATGCACAATAAAGTAGTTCCAAGTTCTATCTCTACGATTTTTTTTTCGTATTGATGTAGCCCCAAGGAGAGATTGAGGAAAATCACTTTCATTGAAAGGGGTTGCCATTGTCCCCAAAACTACGAGTTTCCTGAAATCTCACGAAACATTTTTTCACCCAATCTTGATGACACTTTCAGGTAATGATCAGTACACCAATCCCACTTGGCTCACCACATTTCGTTCTTCTTGGTTAAACCATTCGTTTGCAGTGACCGTTTTCATTTTCAGGTTTCACTCTGTTTTCTCCTATATGGATACATGTAGTTTGAACTCTAAATCAAACACGGTTTGTGCTATCTCTTTTAAACTATGCACAATAAAGTTGTTCCAAATTCTTTCACTACGGTTTGTGTCCTATTGACATAGCCCCAAGCAGAGACTGAGGAAAATCACTTTCATTGAAACAGGTTGCCAAGCTTCCTCAAAACTACGAATTTCCTGAAATCTCAGCAAACATTTTTTCACCCAATCTTGATGATACTTTCAGGTAATGATCAGTACACCAATCACACTTGGCTCACCAAATTTCGTTCTTCTAGGTTAAACCGTTTGTTTACACTGACCGTTTTCATTTTCAGGTTTCACTCTGTTTTCTCCTATATGGATACATGTAGTTGGAAATCTAAATCAAACACGGTTTTTGCTAGCTCTTTGAAACTATGCACAATAAAGTAGTTCCAAGTTGTATCTCTATGGTTTGTTTCCTATTGATGTAGCCCTATGCAGAGACTGGCGAACATCACTTTCATTGAAAGGGGTTGCCAATTTCCCCAAAACTACGAGTTTACTGAAATCTCAGCAAACATTTCTTCACCCAATCTTGATGATACTTTCAGATAATGATCAGTACACCAATCCAACTTGGCTCACCAAATTTCGTTCTTCTAGGTTAAACCATTCATTTGCAGTGACCGTTTTCATTTTCAGGTTTCACTCTGTTTACTCCTATATGGATACATGTCGTTGGAACTCTAAATCAAACACGGATTGTGCTAGCTGTTTGAAACTATGCACAATAAAGTAGTTCCAAGTTCTATCTCTATGGTTTGTTTCCTATTGATGTAGCCCTATGCAGAGAATGGAGAATATCACTATCATTGAAAGGGGTTGTCAATTTCCCCAAAACTACGAGTTTCCTGAAATCTCAGCAAACACTTTTTCACCCAATCTTGATGATACTTTCAGGTAATGATCAGTTCACCAATCCCACTTGGCTCACCAAATTTCGTTCTTCTAGGTTAAACCGTTCGTTTGCAGTGACCATTTTCATTTTCAGGTTTCACTCTGTTTTCTCCTATATGGATACATGTAGTTGGAACTCTAAATCAAACACGGTTTGTGCTAGCTCTTTGAAACTATGCACAATAAAGTATTTCCAAATTCTTTCACTACAGTTTGTTTCCTATTGATATAGCTCCAAGCAGAGACTGAGGAAAATCACTTTCATTAAAAGGGGTTTCCAAGCTTCCTCAAAACTACGAGTTTCCTGAAATCTCAGAAAAATTTTTCACCAAATCTTGATGATACTTTCTGGTAATGATCAGTGCACCAATCCCACTTGGCTCACCAAATTTCGTTCTTCTAGGTTAAACCGTTCGTTTGCAGTGACCATTTTCATTTTCAGGTTTCACTCTGTTTTCTCCTATATGGATACATGTAGTTGGAACTGTAAATCAAACACGGTGTGTGCTAGCTCTTTGAAACTATGCATAATAAACTAGTTCCAAGTTTTCCCTCTATGGTTTGTTTCCAATTGATATAGCCCCAAGCAGAGACTGAGGAATATCACTTTCATTTAAAGGGTTTTCCAAGCTTCAAAAAAATATGAGTTTCCTGAAATCTCAGCAAACATTTTTTCACCCAATCTTGATGATACTTTCTGGTAATGATCAGTGCACGAATCCCACTTGGCTCACCAAATTTCGTTCTTCTTGGATAAACCGTTCGTTTGCAGTGAACGTTTCATTTTCAGGTTTCACTCTGTTTTCCCCTAAATGGATACATGTAGATGGAACTCTAAATCAAACACGGTTTGTGCTAGCTCTTTGAAATTATGCACAATAGAGTAGTTCCAATTTCTATCACTACGGTTTGTTTCCTATTGATATAGCCCCAAGCAGAGACTGAGGAAAATCACTTTCATTGAAAGGGGTTGCCAAGCTTCCCCAAAAGTACGAGTTTCCTGGAATCTCAGCAAACATTTTTTTTCCCAATCTTGATGATACTTTCAGGTAATGATCAGTACACCAATCCCACTTGGCTCACCAAATTTCGTTCTTCTAGGTTAAACCGTTCTTTTGCAGTGACCATTTTCATTTTTAGGTTTCACTCGGTTTTCTCCTATATGGATACATGTAGTTGGCACTCTAAATCAAACACGGTTTGTGCTAGCTCTTTGAAACTATGCACAATAAAGTAGTTCCAAGTTCTATCTCTACGGTATGTTTCCTATTGATATAGCAAAGACTGAGGAAAATCACTTTCATTGAAAGCGGTTGCCAATTTCCATAAAACTACGAGTTTCCTCAAATATCAGCAAACATTTTTTCACCCAATATTGATGATACTTTCAGGTAATGATCAGTACACCAATCGCAGCTGGTTCACCAAATTTGGTTCTTCTAGGTGAAACCATTCGTTTGCAGTGACCGTTTTCATTTTCAGGTTTCACTCTGTTTTCTTCAATATGGATACATGTAGTTGGAACTCTAAATCAAACACGGTTTGTGCTAGCTCTTTGAAACTATGCACAATAAAGTAGTTCCAAGTTCTATCTCTATGGTTTGTTTCCTATTGATGTAGCCCTATGCAGAAACTGGCGAACATCTCTTTCATTGAAAGGGGTTGCCAATTTCCCCAAAACTGCGAGTTTCCTGAAATCTCAGCAAACATTTTTTCACCCAATCTTGATGATACTTTCAGGTTATTGTCAGTACCAATTCCACTTGCCTCACCAAATTTCGTACTTCTAGGTTAAACCATTCATTTGCAGTGACCGTTTTCATTTTCAGGTTTCACTCTGTTTTCTCATATATGGATACATGTAGTTGGAACTCTAAATCAAACACGGTTTGTGCTAGCTCTTTGAAGCTATGCACAATACAGTATTTAAAATTCTATCACTACGGTTTGTTTCCTCTTGATATAGCCCCAAGCAGAGACTGAGGAAATTCACTTTCAATACAAGGGGTTGCCAAGCTTCCTGAACTACCAGTTTCCTGAAATCTCAGCAAACATTTTTCCACCCAAACTTGATGATACTTTCAGGTAATGATCAGTACACCAATCCCACTTGGCTCACCAAATTTCGTTCTTCTATGTTAAACCATTCGTTTGCAGTGACCGTTTTCATTTTCAGGTTTCACTCTGTTTTCTCCTATATGGATACATGTATTTGGAACTCTAAAACAAACACGGTTTGTGCAGGCTCTTTGAAACTATGCACAGTAAATTAGTTCCAAGTTCTATCACTATGGTTTGTTTCCTATTGATATAGCCTGAAGCAGAGACTGAGGAAAATCACTTTCATTGAAAGGGGTTGCCAAGCTTAATCAAAACTACGAGTTTCCTGAAATCTCAGCAAACATTTTTTCACCCAGTCTTGATGATACTTTCAGGTAATGATCAGTACACCAATCCCACTTGGCTCACCAAATTTCGTTCTTGTAGGTTAAACCGTTCGTTTGCAGTGACCGTTTTCATTTTCAGGTTTCACTCTGTTTTCTCCTATATTGTTACATGTATTTGGAACTCTAAATCAAACACGGTTTCTGCTAGCTCTTTGAAACTATGCACAATACTGTAGTTCCAAGTTCTATCTCTACGGTTTGTTTCCTATTGATATAGCCCCAAGCAGAGACTGAGGAAAATCACTTTCATTGAAAGGGGTTGCCAAGCTTCCTCAAAACTACGAGTTTCCTGAAATCTCAGCAAACATATTTTCACCCAATCTTGATGATACTTTCAGGTAAAGATCAGTACACCAATCCCACTTGGCTCACTAAATTTCGTTCTTCTAGGTTAAACCGTTCGTTTGCACTGACCGTTTTCATTTTTAGGTTTCACTCTGTTTTCTCCTATATGGATACATGTAGTTGGAACTCTAAATCAAACACGGTTTGTGCTAGCTCATTGAAACTATGCACAATAAAGTAGTTCAAAGGTCTTTCACTGAGGTTTGTTTCCTATTCATATAGACCCAAGGAGAGACTGAGGAAAATCACTTTCATTGAAAGGGGTTGCCAAGCTTACTCAAAACTACGAGTTTCATGAAATGTCAGCAAATATTTTTTCACCCAATCTTGATGATACTTTCAGGTAATCATCAGAACACCATTCCCACTTGGCTCACGAAATTTCGTTCTTCTATGTATAACCGTTCGTTTGCAGTGACCGTTTTCATTTTCAGGTTTCACTCTGTTTTCTCCTATATGGATACATGTAGTTGGAAATCTAAATCAAACACCGTTTGTGCAAGCTCTTTCAAACTATGCACAATAAAGTAGTTCCAAGTTCTGTCACCATGGTTTGTTTCCTATTGATGTAGGCCTATGCAGAGAATGGCGAACATCACTTTCATTGAAAGGGGTTTCCAATTCCCCAAAACTACGAGTTTCCTGAAATCTAAGCAAACATTTTTTCTCCCAATCTTGATGATAGTTTCAGGTAATGATCAGTACACCAATCCCAATTGGTTCACCAAATTTCGTTCTTCTAGGTTAAACCGTTCGTTTGCAGTGACCGTTTTCATTTTCAGGTTTCACACTGTTTTCTCCTATATGGATACATGTATTGGAACTCTAAATCATACACGGTTTGTGCTACCACTTTGAAACTATGCACAATAAAATAGTTCCAAGGTCTAACACTATGGTTGGTTTCCTATTGATATAGCCCCAAGCAGAGACTGCGGAAAATCACTTTCATTGAAAGGGGTTTCCAATCTTCCTCAAAACTACGAGTTTCCTGAAATCTCAGGAAACATTTTTTCATCCAATATTGATGATACTTTCAGGTAATGATTAGTACACCAATCCCACTTGGCTCACCACATTTCTTTCTCCTAGATTAAACCGTTCGTTTGCAGTGACCGTTTTCATTTTTAGTTTTACTCTGTTTTCTCCTATATGGATACATGTAGTTGGAACTCTAAATCAAACTCGGATTGTGCTAGCTCTTTGAAATTAAGCAAAATAAAGTAGTTCCAAGTTCTTTCACTACGGTTTGTTTCCTATTGATATAGCCCCAATCAGAGACTGCGGAAAATCACTTTCATTGAAAGGGGTTGCCAAGCTTCCTCAAAACTACGAGTTTCCAGAAATCTCAGCAAACATTTTTTCGCCCAATCTTGATGATACTTTCAAGTAATGCTCAGTACACCAATCCCACTTGGCTCACCAAATTTCGTACTTCTAGGTTAAAGGGTTCGTTTGCAGTGAACGTTTTCATTTTCAGGTTTCACTCTGTTTTCTCCTATATGGATTCATGTAGATGGAACTCTAAATCAAACATGGTTTGTGCTAGCTCTTTGAAACTATGCACAATAAAGTAGTTCCAAGTTTTACCCCTATGGATTGTTTCCTATTGATATAGCCCCAAGCAGAAACTGAGGAAAATCACAATCATTGAAAGGGATTGCCAAGCTTCCTAAAAACTACGAGCTTCCTGAAATCTCAGCAAACATTTTTTCACCCAATCTTGATGATAGTTTCAGGTAGTGATCAGTACACCAATCCCAATTGGCTCACCAAATTTCATTTTTCTAGGTTAAATCGTTCGTTTGCAGTGACCATTTTCATTTTCAGGTTTCACTCTGTTTACTCCTATATGAATACATGTAGTTGGAACTCTAAATCATACACGGTTTGTGCTACCTCTTTGAAACTATGCACAATAAAATAGTTGCAAGTTCTAACACTACGGTTTGTTTCCTATTGATATAGCCCCAAGCAGAGACTGAGGACAATCACTTTCATTGAAAGGGGTTGCCAAGCTTCCTCAAAACTACGAGTTTCCTGAAATCTCAGCAAACATTTTTTCACCCAATCTTGATGACTTTCAGGTAATGATCAGTACACCAATCACACTTTGCTCACCAAATTTCGTTCTTCTAGGTTAGCCCCATGCAGAGACTGAGTAAAATCACTTTCATTGAAATGGGTTGCCAAGCTTCCTCAAAACTATGAGTTTCCTGAAATCTCAGCAAACATTTTTTCACCAAATCTTGATGATACTTTCAGGTAATGATCAGTACACCAATTCCACTTGGCTCACCAAATTTCGTTTTTCTAGGTTAAAACGTTCGTTTGCAGTGACCGTTTTCATTTTCAGGTTTCACTGTTTTCTCCTATATGGTACATGTAGTTGGAACTCTAAATCAAATACAGTTTGTGCTAGCTCTTTGAAACTATGCACAATAAACTAGTTCCAATTTCTGTCTCTATGCTTTGTTTCCTATTGATGTAGCCCTATGCAGAGGTGGCGATTATCACTTTCATTGAAAGGGGTTGCCAATTTCCCCAAAACTACGATTTTACTGAAATCTCAGCAAACATTTTTTCACCCAATCTTGATGATACCTTCAGGTAATGATCAGTACTCCAATCCCACTTGGCTCACCAAATTTCGTTCTTCTAGGTTAAACCGTTCCTTTGCAGTGACCGTTTTCATTTTCAGGTTTCACTCTGTTTTCTCCTATATGGATTCATGTATTTCGAACTCCTAATCAAACACGGTTTGTGCTAGCTCTTTCAAACTATGCACAATACAGTAGTTCAAACTTCTATCTCTATGTTTTTTTTCCTATTGATGTAGCCCTATGCAGAGACTGGCGAACATCACTTTCTTTGAAAGGGGTCGCCAATTTCCCCAAAACTACGATTTTCCTGAAATATTAGCAAATATTTTTTCACCCAATCTTGATGATACTTACAGGTGTTGATCAGTACACCAATCACACTTGGCTCACTAAATTTCGTTCTTCTAGGTTAAACCGTTCTTTTGCAGTGACAATTTTCATTTTCAGGTTTCACTCTGTTTTCTCCTAAATGGATACATGTATTTAGAACTCTAACACAAACTCGGTTTTTGATAGCTCTTTGGAATTATGCACAATAAAGTAGTTCCAAGTTCTGTCACTATGGTTTGTTTCCTCTTGATATAGCCCCACGAGGTGACTGAGGAAAATCACTTTCATTGAAACGTGTTGCCAATCTTCCTCAAAAGTACGAGTTTCCTGAAATCTCAGCAAACATTTTTTCACCCAATCTTGATGATACTTTCAGGTAATGATCAGTTCACCATTCCCACTTGGCTCACCAAATTTCGTTCCTCTAGGTTAAACCTTTCGTTTGCAGTGACCGTTTTCATTTTCAGGTTTCACTCTGTTTTCTCCTATATGGATACATGTAGTTGGAACTCTAAATCAAACACGGTTTGTGCTAGCTCTTTGAAACTATGCACAATTATGTAGTTCCAAGTTCTATCTCTATGGTTTGTTTCATATTGATGTAGCCCCAAGCAGAGACTGAGGACAATCACTTTCATTGAAAGGGGTTGCCAAGCTTCCTCAAAACTACGAGTTTCCTGAAATCTCAGCAAACATTTTTTCACCCAATCTTGATGACTTTCAGGTAATGATCAGTACACCAATCACACTTTGCTCACCAAATTTCGTTCTTCTAGGTTAGCCCCAAGCAGAGACTGAGTAAAATCACTTTCATTGAAATGGGTTGCCAAGCTTCCTCAAAACTACGAGTTTCCTGAAATCTCAGCAAACATTTTTTCACCAAATCTTGATGATACTTTCAGGTAATGATCAGTACACCAATTCCACTTGGCTCACCAAATTTCGTTTTTCTAGGTTAAAACGTTCGTTTGCAGTGACCGTTTTCATTTTCAGGTTTCACTGTTTTCTCCTATATGGATACATGTAGTTGGAACTCTAAATCAAACACGGTTTGTGCTAGCTCTTTGAAACTATGCACAATAAACTAGTTCCAATTTCTGTCTCTATGCTTTGTTTCCTATTGATGTAGCCCTATGCAGAGGTGGCGAACATCACTTTCATTGAAAGGGGTTGCCAATTTCCCCAAAACTACGATTTTACTGAAATCTCAGCAAACATTTTTTCACCCAATCTTGATTATACCTTCAGGTAATGATCAGTACTCCAATCCCACTTGGCTCACCAAATTTCGTTCTTCTAGGTTAAACCGTTCGTTTGCAGTGACCGTTTTCATTTTCAGGTTTCACTCGGTTTTCTCCTATATGGATACATGTAGTTGGAACTTTAAATCAAACACGGTTTGTGCTAGCTCTTTGAAACTATGCACAATAAAGTAGTGCCAAATTGAACTCTATGGTTTATTTCCTATTGAAGTAGCCCCAAGCAGAGACTGAGGAAGATCACTTTCATTAAAAGGGGTTGCCAATCTTCCTCAAAACTACGAGTTTCCTGAAATCTCAGCAAACATTTTTTCACCCAATCTTGATGATACTTTCAGGTAATGATCAGTAGACCAATCCCACTTGGCTAACCAAATTTCGTTTTCTAGGTTAATCCGTCCTTTTGCAGTGACCGTTTTCATTTTCAGGTTTCACTCTGTTTTCTCCTATATGCATACATGTATTTGGAACTCTAAATCAAACACGGTTTGTGCTAGCTCTTTGAAACTATGAACAATTAAGTAGTTTCAAGTTTTAACTCTATAGTTTGTTTCCTATTGATATAACCCCAAGGAGAGACTCAGGAAAATCACTTTCATTAAAAGGGGTTGCCAAGCATCCTCCAAACTACGAGTTTCGTGAAATCTCAGCAAACATTTTTTCACCCAATCTTGATGATACTTTCAAGTAATGATAAGTACAAAAATCACACTTGGTTCACCAAATTTTGTTTCCTATTGATATAGCCCCAAGCAGAGACTGAGGATAATCACTTTAATTGAAAGTGGCTGCCAAGCTTCCTCAAAACTACGAGTTTCCTGAAATCTCAGCACACATTTTTTCACCCAATCTTGATGATACGTTCAGGTAATGATCAGTAAAACAATCATACTTGGCTCACCAAATATCGATCCTCTAGGTTTAACCGTTCATTTGCAGTGACCGTTTTCATTTTTTGGTTTCACTGTGTTTTCTCCAATATGTATACATGTATTTGGAACTCTAAATCAAACACGGTTTTTGCAAGCTCTTTGAAAGTATGCACAATAAAGTAGTTCCAAGTCTTACCTCTACGGTTTGTTTCCCATTGATATAGCCCCTAGCAGAGACTGAGGAAAATCACTTTCATTGAAAGGTGTTGCCAATTTCCTCAAAACTACGAGTTTCCTGAAATCTAAGCAAACATTTTTTCACCCAACCTTGATGATACTTTCAGGTAATGGTCAGTACACGAGTCCCACTTGGCTCACCAAATTTCGTTCTTCTAGGTTAAACCGTTTGTTTGAGGTAACCGTTTTCTTTTTTAGGTTTCCCTCTGTTTTCTCCTTTATGGATACATGTAGATGGAACTCTAAATCAAACATGATTTGTGCCTGCTCTTTGAAACTATGCACAATAAAGTAGTTCCAAGTTCTATCTCTACGGTTTGTTTCCCATAGATATAGCCCTGAGCAGAGACTGAGGAAAATCACTTTCATTGAAAGGGGTTGCCAATTTCCTTAAAACTACGAGTTTCCTGAAATCTCACCAAACATTTTTTCACCCAATCTTGATGATACTTTCAGGTAATGGTCAGTACACCAATCCCACTTGGCTCACCAAATTTCGTTCTTCTCGGTTAAACTGTTCTTTTGCCATGACCGTTTTCATTTTCAGGTTTCACTCTGTTTTCTCCTATATGGATACATGTAGTTGGAACTCTAAATCAAACACGGTTTGTTCTAGCTCTTTGAAACTATGCACAATAGAGTAGTTCCCTGTTTTACCTCTATGTTTTGTTTGCTATTGTTGTAGCCCCAAGCAGAAACCGAGGAAAATCACTTTCATTGAAAGGGGTTGCCAAGCTTCCTCAAGACTACGAGTTTCCTGAAATCTCAGCCAACATTTGTTCACCCAATCTTGATGATAATTTCAAGTAATGATCAGTTCACGAATCCCACTTGGCTCACCAAATTTCGATCTTCTAGGTTAAACCGTTCATTCGCAGTGACCGTTTTCATTTTCAGGTTTCACTCTGTTTTCTCCTGTATGCATACATGTAGTTGGAACTCTAAATAAAACACGATTTGTGCTAGCTCTTTGAAACTATGCACAATAAAGTAGTTCCAAGTTCTTTCTCTATGGTTTCTTTCCTGTTGATATAGCCCCAAGCAGAGACTGAGGAAAATCACTTTCATTGAAAGGTGTTGCCAATGTCCTTAAAACTACGAGTTTCCTGAAATCTCAGCAAACATTTTTTCACCCAATCTTGATGATACTTTCAGGTAATTTTAAGTACACCAATCCCACTTGGCTCACCAAATTTCGTTCTTCTAGGTTAAACCGTTCGTTTGCAGTGACCGTTTTCATTTTCAGGTTTCAATGTGTTTTGTAATATATGGATACATGCAGAAGGTATTCTAAATCAAACAAGGTTTGTGCTAGCTCTTTGAAACTGTGCACAATAAAGTAGTTCCAAGTTCTAACTCTATCTCTATGGTTTGTTTCCTATTGATATAGTCCTATGCAGAGACTGGCGAACATCACGTTCATTGAAAGGGGTTGCCAATTTCCCCGAAACTACGAGTTTCTTGAAATCTCAGCAAATATTTTTCACCCAATCTTGATGATCCTTTCAGGTAATGATCAGTACACCAATCCCACTTGGCTCACCAAATATTGTTCTTCTAGGTTAAACCGTTCGTTTGCAGTGACCGCTTTCATTTTCAGGTTTCACTCTGTTTTCTCCTATATGGATACATGTAGTTGGAAGTCTAAATCAAACAGGGTTTCTGCTAGCTCTTTGAAACTATGCACAATAAGTAGTTCCAAGTTCTATCACTACAGTTTGTTTCCAATTGATATAGCCCCAAGCAGAGACTGAGGAAAATCCCGTTAATTGAAAGGGGTTGCCAATTTCCCCGAAAATACGAGTTTCCTGAAATATCAACAAACATTTTTTCACCCAATCTTGATGATACTTTCAGGTAATGATCAGTACACCAATCCCACTTGGCTCACCAAATTTCATTCTTCTAGGTTAAACCGTTTGTTTGCAGTGACCGTTTTCATTTTTAGGTTTCACTCTGTTTTCTCCTATATGGATACATGTAGTTGGAACTCTAAATCAAACACGGTTTGTTCTAGCTCTTTGAAACTATGCACAATAGAGTAGTTCCCAGTTTTACCTCTATGTTTTGTTTGCTATTGATGTAGCCCCAAGCAGAAACCGAGGAAAATCACTTTCATTGAAAGCGGTTGCCAAGCTTCCTCAAGACTAGGAGTTTCCTGAAATCTCAGCAAACATTTGTTCACCCAATCTTGATGATAATTTCAAGTAATGATCAGTTCACCAATCCCACTTGGCTCACCAAATTGATCTTCTAGGTTAAACCGTTCATTCGCAGTGACCATTTTCATTTTCAGGTTTCACTCTGTTTTCTCCTGTATGCATACATGTAGTTGGAACTCTAAATAAAACACGGTTTGTGCTAGCTCTTTGAAACGATGCACAATAAAGTAGTTCCAAGTTCTATCTCTGTAGTTTGTTTCCTATTGATGTAGTCGTATGCAAAGACTGGCGAACATCACTTTCATTGAAATTGGTTATCAATTTCCCCGAATCTACGAGTTTCCTGAAATTTCAGCAAACATTTTTTCACCCAATCTTGATGATACTTTCAGGTAATGATCAGGACACCAATCCCACTTGGCTCACCAAATTTCGTTCTTCTAGTTTAAAACATTCATTTGCAGTGACCGTTTTCATTATTAGGTTTCACTCGGTTTTCTCCTATATGGATACAGGTAGTTGAAACTCTAAATCAAACACGGATTTTGCTAGCTCTTTGATACTATGCACAATAAAGTAGTTCCAAGTTCTATCTCTACGGTTTGTTTCCTATTGATATAGCACCAAGCAGAGACTGAGGAAAATCAATTTCATTGAAAGGGATTGCCAATATTCCTCAAAACTACGAGTTTCCTGAAATCTCAGCACACATTTTTTCACCCAATCTTGATGATACTTTCAGGTAATGATCAGTACACCAATCCCACTTGGCTCACCAAATTTCGTTCTTCTAGGTTAAACCGTTCGTTTGCAGTGATGGTTTTAATTTTCACGTTTCACTCGGTTTTCTCCTATATGGATACATGTATTTGGAACTCTAAATCAAACACAGTTTGTGCTAGCTCTTTGAAACTATGCACAGTACAGTAGTTCCAAGTTCTATCTCTACGGTTTGTTTCCTATTGATATAGCCCCAAGCAGAGACTGAGGAAAATCACTTTCATTGAAAGGTGTTGCCAAGCTTCCTCAAAACTACGAGTTTCCTGAAATCTCAGCAAATATTTTTTCACCCAATCTTGATGATACTTTCAGGTAATGATCAGTAAACCAATCCCACTTGGCTCACCAAATTTCGTTCTTCTAGGTTAAAACTTTGTTTGCAGTAACCATTTTCATTTTCAGGTTTCACTCTGTTTTCTCCTATTTGGATACATGTAGTTGGAACTCTAAATCAAACACGGTTTTTGCAAGTTCTTTGAAACTATGCACAATAATGTAGTTCAAATTTCTATCTCTGTGGTTTGTTTCCTATTGATGTAGCCCTATGCAGAGACTGGCGAACATCACTTTCATTGAAAGGGGTTGCCTATTTCCCCAAAACTATGAGTTTCCTGAAATCTCAGCAAACATTTTTTTAAGCAATCTTGATGATACTTTCAGGAAATGATCAGTACACCAATCCCACTTGTCTCACCAAATTTCGTTTTTCTAGGTTCAACCGTTCTTTTGCAGTGACCATTTTCATTTTCACGTTTCACTCTGTTTTCTCCTATATGGATACATGTATTTGGAACTCTAAATCAAACTCGGTTTGTGCTAGCTCTTTGCAACTATGCACAATAAAGTAGTTCCAAGTCTATCGCGATGGTTTGTTTGCTATTGAAGTAGCCCTATGAAGAGACTGGCGAACATCACTTTCATTGAAAGGGGTTGCCAATTTCCCAAAACTACGAGTTTCCTGAAATCTCAGCAAGCATTTTATCACCCAATCTTGATGATATTTTCAGGTAATGATCAGTACACCAATCCTACTTGGCTCACCAAATTTCGTTCTTCTAGGTTAAAGCATTCGTTTGCAGTGACCGTTTTCATTTTCAGGTTTCACTCAGTTTTCTTCTATATGGATATATGTAGTTGGAACTCTAAATCAAACAGGGTTTGTGCTAGCTATTTTAACCTATGAACAATAAATCAGTTCCAAGTTTCACATCTATGGTTTGTTTCTTCTTGATATAGCCCTAAGCAGAGACGGAGGAAAATCACTTTCATTGAAAGGTTTTGCCAAGCTTCCTCAAAACTATGAGTTTCCTGAAATCTCAGCAAACATTTTTTCACCCAATCTTGATGATGCTTTCAGGTAATGATCAGTACACAAATCCCACTTGGCTCACCAAATTTCGTTCTTGTAAGTTTAACTGTTCGTTTGCAGTGACCGTTATCATTTTCAGGTTTCACTCTGTTTTCTCCTATATGGATACATGTAGTTGGAATTCTAAACCAAACAGGGTTTGTGGTAGCTCTTTGAAACTATGCACAATAAAGTAGTTAGATGTTTTATCTCTATTGTTTGCTTCATATTGATATAGCTCAAGCAGAGCCTGAGGAAAACCACTTTCATTGAAAGGGGTTGCCAAGCTTCCTCAAAACTACGAGTGTTCTGAAATCTCAGCAAACATTTTTTGACCCAAACTTGATGATACTTTCAGGAAATGATCAGTACACGAATCACACTTGGTTCACCAAATTTCGTTCTTCTAGGATAAACCGTTCGTTTGCAGTGACTGTTTTCATTTTTAGGTTTCATTCTGTTGTCTTCTATATGGATACATGTAGTTTGAACTCTAAATCAAAAACGGTTTGTGCTAGCTATTAGAAACTATGCATAATAAAATAGATCCAAGTTCTATCACTATGGTTTTTTTCTATTGATATAGCACCAAGCAGAGACTGAGGAAAATCACTTTCATTGAAAGGGGTTGCCAAGCTTCATCAAAACTGCGAGTTTCCTGGAAATCTCAGCAAACATTTTTTCACCCAATCTTGATGAACCTTTCAGGTAATGATCAGTACACCAATCCCACTTGGCTCACCAAATTTCTTTCTTCTAGGTTAAACCGTTCATTTGCTGTGACCGTTTTCATTTTTAGGTTTCACTGTGTTTTCTCCTATATGGATAAATGTAGATGGAACTCTAAATGAAACAGGGTTTGTGCTAGCTCTTTGAAACTATGCACAATAAAGTAGTTCCAAGATTTAACTCTATGGTTTGTTTCTTATTGATATTGCCCCAAGCAGAGACCGAGGAAAATCACTATCATAGAAAGGGGTTGCCAATTTCCCCAGAACTACGAGTTTCCTGAAGTATCAGCAAACATTTTTTCACCCAATCTTGATGATACTTTCAGGTAATGATCAGTACACCAATGCCACTGGGCTCACCAAATTTCGTTCTTCTAGGTTACACGGTTCATTTGTAGTGACCCTTTACATTTTCAGGTTTCACTCTGTTTTCTCCTATACGGATACATGTATTTGGAACTCTAAATCAAACACGGTTTCGCTAGCTCTTTGAAATTATGCACAATAAAGTAGTTCCAAGTTCTATCACCACGGTTTGGTTTCATTGATATAGCACAAAGCAGAGACTGAGGAAAATCCCTCTCTTTGAAAGGGGTTGCCAAGCTTCCTCAAATCTACGAGTTTCCTGAAATCTCAGTAAACATTTTTTCACCCAATATTGATGATACTTTCAGGTAATGGTCAGTACACCAATCCCACTTGGCTCCCTAAATTTCATTCGTCTAGGTTAAACCTTTCGTTTGCAGTGACCGTTTTCATTTTGAGGTTTCACTCTGTTTTCTCCTATATGGATACATGTTTTTGGACTCTAAATCAAACACGGTTTGTGATAGCCATTTGAAACGATGCACAATAAAGTAGTTCCAAGTTCGTTTTCTACAGTTTGTTTCCTGTTGGTATAGCCCCAAGCAGAGACTGAGGAAAATCACTTTCATAGAAAGGGGTTGCCAATTTCCCTGAAACTACAAGTTTCCTGAAATCTCAGGAAACATTTTTTCACCCAATCTTGATGATACTTTCAGGTAATGGTCAGTACACCAATCCCACTTGGCTCACCAAATTTCGTTCTTCTAGGTTAAACCGTTCTTTTGCAGTGACTGTTTTCATTTTTAGGTTTCACTCTGTTTCCTCCTATATGGATACATGTATTTTGAACTCTAAATCAAACACGGTTTGTGCTAGCTCTTTGAAACTATGCACAATAAAGTAGTTCCAAGTTCTCTCTCTATGGTTTGTTTCCTATTGATATAGTACGAAGCGGAGATTGAGGAAAATCACATACATTGAAAGGGGTTGCCAAGCTACCCCAAAACTACGAGTTTCCTGAAATCTCAGCAAACATTTTTCACCCAATCTTGATGATAATTTCAAGTAATTATCAGTACACCAATCCCACTTGGATCACCAAATTTCGTGCTTCTAGTTTAAAGAGTTCGTTTGCAGTAAACGTTTTCATTTTTAGGTTTCACAGTGTTTTCTAACTTATGGATACATGTAGTTGGAACTCTAAATCACACACGGTTTGTGCTAGCTCTTTGAAACTATGCACAATAAAGTAGTTCCAAGTTCTATTTCTATGGTTTGCTTCCTATTGATATAGCCCCAAACAGAGACTGAGGAAAATCTCTTTCATTGAAAGGGGTTGCCACGCTTCCTCAAAACTACGAGTTTCCTTAAATCTCAGCAAACATTTTTTCACCCAATCTTGATGATAATTTCAGGTAATGTTCACTACACCATTCCCACTTGGCTCACCAAATTTCGTGCTTCTAGTTTAAACCGATCGTTCGCAGTAAACGTTTTCATTTTTAGGTTTCACTATGTTTTCTCTTTATGGATACTTTTAGTTGGAACTCTAAATCAAACACGGTTTGTGCTAGCTCTTTGAAACTTGACCCAATAAAGTCGTTCCAAGTTCTATCACTATGGGTTGTTTCCTATTGATATAGCCCCAAGCAGAGACTGAGGAAAATCACTTTCATTGAAAGGGGTTGCCAGGCTTTCCCAAAACTACGAGTTTCCTGAAATCTCTGCAAACATTTTTTCACCCAATCTTGATGATACTTTCTGGTAATGATCAGTACAGCAATCCCACTTGGCTCACCAAATTTCGTTCTTCTAGGTAAAACCGTTCATTTGCAGTGACCGATTTCATTTTCAGGTTTCACTCTGTTTTCTTCTATATGGATACATGTATTTGGAACTCTAAATCAAAAACCGTTTTTGCTAGCTCTTTGAAAATATGCACAATAAAGTAGTTCCAAGTTCTATCTCTACGGTTTGTTTCCTATTGATGTAGCCCTATGCAGAGACTGATGAACATCACTTTCATTGAGAGGGGTTGCCATTTTCCCCAAAACTACGAGTTTCCTGAAATCTCAGCAAACATTTCTTCTCCCAATCTTGATGATACTTTCAGGTAATTTTCAATACACCAATCCCACTTGGTTCACCAAATTTCATTGTTCTAGGTTAAACCGTTCGTTTGCAGTGACCGTTTTCATTTTCAGGTTCACTCTGTTTTCTCCTATATGGATACATGTATTTGGAACTCTAAATCAAACACGGTTTGTGCTAGCTCTTTGAAACTATGCACAATAAAGTAGTTCCAAGTTTTAACTCTTTGGTTTGTTTCCTATTGATATAGCCCCAAGCAAAGACTGAGGAAAATCACTTACATTGAAAGGGGTTGCCAAGCTTCCTCAAAACTATGAGTTTCCTTAAATCTCAGCAAACATTTGTTCACCCAATCTTGGTGATACTTTCAAGTAATGATCAGTACACCAATCCGAAATGGCTCACCAAATTTCGTTCTTCTAGGTTAAACCATTCGTTTGCAGTGACCGTATTCATTTCAGGTTTCAATCTGTTTTCTCCTATATGGATACATGTAGTTGGAACTCTAAATCAAACACGGTTTCTGCTAGCTCTTTGAAACTATGCAAAATAAAGTAGTTAACAGTTTTACCTCTATGGTTTGTTTGCTATTGATGTAGCCCCAAGCAGAAACTGAGGAAAATCACTTTCATTGAAAGGGGTTGCCAATTTCCAAAAAACTACGAGTTTCCTGAAATGTCAGCAAACATTTTTTAAACCAATCTTGATGATACTTTCAGGTAATGATCAGTACACCAATCCCACTTGGCTCACCAAATTTAGTTGTTCTAGGTTAAACTGTTCGTTTGCCGTGACCGTTTTCATTTTCAGGTTTCACTCTGTTTTCTCCTATATGGACACATGTACTTGGAACTCTAAATTAAACACGGTTTGTGCTAGCTCTTTGAAACTATGGACAATAAAGTAATTCCAAGTTCTATCACTATGATTTGTTTCCTATTGATGTAGCCCTATGCAGAGACTGGCGAACATCACTTTCATTGAAAGGGGTTTGCCAATTTCCCTAAAACTACGAGTTTCCTGAAATCTCAGCAAACATTTCTTCACCCAATCTTGATGATACTTTCAGGTAATTTTCAGTACAGCAATCCCACTTGGCTCACCAAATTTAGTTGTTCTAGGTTAAACTGTTCGTTTGCAGTGACCGATTTCATTTTCAGTTTTCAGTCTGTTTTCTCATATATGGACACATGTATTTGGAACTCTAAATCAAAAACGGTTTGTGCTAGCTCCTTGAAACTATGCACAATAAAGTAGTTCCAAGTTCTATCACTATGGTTTGTTTCCTATTGATGTGGCCCTGTGCAGAGACTGGTGAATGTCACTTTCATTGAAAGGGGTTGCCAAGTTTCCTCAAAACTATAAGTTTCCTGAAATCTCAGCAAATATTTTTTCACCCAATCTTGATGATACTTTCTGGTAATGATCAGTACAAAAATCCCACTTGGCTCACCAAGTTTCGTTCTTCTAGGTTAAACCATTCGTTTGCAGTGACCGTTTTCATTTTTATGTTTCACTCTGTTTTCTCCTATATGGATACATGTAGTTGGAACTCTAAATCAAACACGGTTTGTGCTACCTCTTTGAAACAATGCACAATAAATTAGTTCCCAGATTTACCTCTATGGTTTGTTTGCTATTGATATAGCCCCAAGCAGACACTGAGGAAAATCACTTTCATTGAAAGGAGTTGCCAAGCTTCCTCAAAACTACGAGTTTCCTGAAATCTCAGCAAACATTTTTTCACCCAATCTTGATGATACTTTCTGGTAATGATCAGTACACCAATCCCACTTGGCTCACCAAATTTCGTTCTTCTAGTTTTAACCGTTCGTTTACAGTAACCCTTTTCATTTTCAGGTTTCAATCTGTTTTCTCCTATACGGATACATGTAGTTGAAACTCTAAATGAAACACGGTTTGTGCTAGCTCTTTGAAACTATGCACAATAATGTAGTTCCAAATTCTATTTCTATGGTTTGTTTTCTATTGATGTAGCCCTATGCAGAGACTGGCGAACATCACTTTCATTGAAAGAGGTTGCCAAGCTTCCTCAAATCTACGAGTTTCCTGAAATCTCAGCAAACATTTTTTCACCCAATCTTGATGATACTTTCAGATAATGATCAGTACACCAATCCCACTTGGCTCACCAAATTTCGTTCTTCTAGGTTAAACCGTTCATTTGCTGTGACCATTTTTTTTTCAGATTTCACTCTGTTTTCTCCTATACAGATACATGTATTTGAAACTCTAAATAAAACACGGTTTCTGCTTACTCTTTGAAATTATGCACAATAAAGTAGGTAAAAGTTCTATCACTACGGTTTGTTTCCTATTGATATAGCCCAAAGCAGAGACTGAGGAAAATCACTTTCATTGAAAGGGGTTGCCAAGCTTCCTCAAACCTACGAGTTTCCTGAAATCTCAGGATACATTTTTTCATCCAATCTTTGTTATACTGTCAGGTAATGATCAGTACACCAATCCCACTTGGCTCACCAAATTTCGTTCTTCTAGGTTAAACTGTTGGTTTGCAGTGACCATTTTAATTTTCAGGTTTCACTCGGTTTTCTCCTATATGGATACATGTAGTTGGAACTCTAAATCAAAAACGGTTTGTGCTAGCTCTTTTAAACTATGCACAATAAATTAGTTCCAAGTTTTACCTCTATGGTTTGTTTGCTATTGATATAGCCCCAAGCAGAGACTGAGGAAAATCCCTTTCATTGAAAGGGGTGGCCAAGCTTCCTGAAAACTACGAGTTTCGTGAAATCTCAGCAAACAATTTTCACCCAATCTTGATGATACATTCAGGTAATGATCAGTACACCAATCCCACTTGGCTCACCAAATTTCGTTCTTCTAGGTTAAACCGTTCGTTTGCAGTAACCCTTTTCATTTTCAGGTTTCACTCTGTTTTCTCCTATATGGATACATGTAGTTGAAACTCTAAATGAAACACGGTTTGTGCTAGCTCTTTGAAACTATGCACAATAATGTAGTTCCAAGTTCTATTTCTATGGTTTGTTTCCTATTGATATAGCCCAATGCAGAGTCTGGCGAACAACACTTTCATTGAAAGGGGTTGCCAATTTCCCCAAAACTACGAGTTTCCTGAAATCTCAGCAAACATTTTTTCACCCAATCTTGATGATACTTTCATGTAATGATCAGTACACCAATCCCACTTGGCTCACCAAAATCGTTCTTCTAGGTTAAACCATTTGTTTGCAGTGACCCTTTTCATTTTCAGGTTTCACTCTGTTTTCTCCTATATGGATACATGTAGTTGGAACTCTAAATCAAACACGGTTTGTGGTAGCTACTGAAACTATGAACAATAAAGTAGTTCCCAGTTTTACCTCTATGGTTTGTTTGCTATTGATATAGCCCCAAGCAGAGACTGAGGAAAGTCACTTTCATTGAAAGGGGTTTCCAATGTTCGTCAAAACTATGAGTTTCCTGAAATCTCAGCAAACATTTTTTCACCCAATCTTGATGATACTTTCAGGTATTGATCAGTACACCAATCCCTCTTGGCTCACCAAGTTTCGTTCTTCTAGGTTAAACCGTTCGTTTGCAGTGACCGTTTTCATTTTCAGGTTTCACTCTGTTTTCTACTATATTCATCCATGTAGTTGGAACTCCAAATCAAACACGGTTTGTGCTAGCTCTTTGAAACTATGCACAATAGTCTAGTTCCAAGTTCTATCTATATGGTTTCTTTCCTATGGATATAGCCCCAAGCAGAGACTGAAGAAAATCACTTTCATTGAAAGGGGTTGAAAAGCTTCCTCAAAACTAAAAGTTTCCTGAAATCTCAGCAAACATTTTTTCACCCAATCTTGATGATACTTTCAGGTAAGGATGAGTACACCAATCACAATTGGCTCACCAAATTTCGTTCTTCTAGGTTAAACCGTTCGTTTGCAGTGACCATTTATTTTTCAGGTTTCACTCTGTTTTCTCCTATAAGCATACATGTATTTGGAACTCTAAATCAAACACGGTTTGTGCTAGCTCTTTGAAACTATGCACAAAAAAGTAGTTCCCAGTTTTACCTCTATGGTTTGTTTGCTATTGATAAGCCCGAAGCAGAGACTCAGGAAAATCACTTTCATTGAAAGGGGTTGAAAAGCTTCCTCAAAACTAAGAGTTTCCTGAAATCTCAGCAAACATTTTTTCACCCAATCTGGATGATACTTTCAGGTAAGGATCAGTACACCAATCACAATTGGCTCACCAAATTTCGTTCTTCTAAGTTAAACCGTTCGTTTGCAGTGACCATTTATTTTTCAGGTTTCACTCTGTTTTCTCCTATAAGCATACATGTATTTGGAACTCTAAATCAAACACGGTTTGTGCTAGCTCTTTGAAACTATGCACAATAAAGTAGTTCCCAGTTTTACCACTATGGTTTGTTTGCTATTGGTAAGCCCAAAGCAGAGACTCAGGAAAATCACTTTCATTGAAAGGCATTGCCAAGCTTCCTCAAAACTACGTGTTTCCTGAAATCTCAGCAAACATTTTTTCACCCATCTTGATGATACTTTCAGGTAATGATCAGTACCCCAATCCCACTTAGCTCACCAAATTTCGTTCTTCTAGGTTAAACCGTTCTTTTGCAGTGACCGTTTTCATTTTCAGGTTTCACTCTGTTTTCTCCTATATGGATACATGTAGTTGGAACTCTAAATCAAACACGGTTGGTGCTAGCTCTTTGAAACTATGCACAATAAAGTAGTTGCCAGTTTTACCTCTATGGTTTGTTTGATATTGATAAGCCCGAAGCAGAGACTCAGGAAAATCACTTTCATTGAAAGGGGTTGCCAAGCTTCCTCAAAACTACGTGTTTCCTGAAATCTCAGCAAACATGTTTTCACCCATATTGATGATACTTTCAGGTAATGATCAGTACACCAATCCCACTTAGCTCACCAAATTTCGTTCTTCTAGGTTAAACCGTTCTTTTGCAGTGACCGTTTTCATTTTCAGGTTTCACTCTGTTTTCTCCTATATGGATACATGTAGTTGGAACTCTAAATCAAACATGGTTTGTGCTAGCTCTTTGAATCTATGCATAATAAAGTAGTTCCAAGTTCTATCTCTATGGTTTTTTTCCTATTGATGTAGCCCTATGGAGAGACTGGGGAACATCACTTTCATTGAAAGGGGTTGCCAATTTCCTCAAACTACGAGTTTCCTGAAATCTCAGCAAACATTTTTTCACCCAATCTTGATGATACTTTCTGGTAATGATCCGTACACCAATCCCACTTGGCTCACGAAATTTCGTTCTTCTAGGTAAACCGTTCGTTTGCAGTGAAGGTTTTCATTTTTAGCTTTCACTCGATTTTCTCCAATATGGATAAATGTAGTTGGAACCCTAAATCAAACACGGTTTTGCTATCTCTTTGAAACTACGCAGAATAAAGTAGTTCCAAGTTCTATCTCTACAGTTTTTTTCCTGTTGATATAGTCCCAAGCAGAGACTGAGGAAAATCACTTTCATTGAAAGGGGATGCCAAGCTTCCTCAAAACTACGAGTTTCCTGAAATCTCAGCAAACATTTTTTCACCCAATCTTGATGATACTTTCAGGTAATGATCAGTACACCAATCCCACTTGGCTCACCAAATTTCGTTCTTCTATGTTAAACCGTTCGTTTGCAGTGACTGTTTTCATTTTTAGGTTTCACTCTGTTTTCTCCTATATGGATACATGTAGTTGGAACTCTAAATCAAACACGGTTTGTGCTAGCTCTTTGAAACTATGGACAATAAAGTAGTTGCAAGTTCTATCTCTATGGTTTGTTTCCTATTGATATAGCCCCAAGCAGAAACTGAGGAAAATCACTTTCATAGAAAGGGGTTTCCAATTTCCTTAAAACTACGAGTTTCCTGAAATCTCAGCAATCGTTTTTTCACCCAATCTTAATGATACTTTCAGGTAATTGTCAGTACACCAATCCCACTTGGCTCACCAAATTTCGTTCTTCTAGGTTAAACCGTTCGTTTGCAGTGACCGTTTTCATTTTTAGGTTTCACTCTGCTGAATGACACCGACCTGTTTTGATGTTGCACTCTGAAGGAGATTGGCGGTGTATCCTTCAGCTTTCCCGGATGGTGGCCGCTGACTGCCTCGGTGGAGTGTCCGCTGTGGGGGATGGGACTGTACTGCTTCCTTCCCCTTCTGAGATCCCGTGCTCGGCCCAAGGGTCCGTGTGGGCTTGGCTGGTGGGATTCCACCTAATGGCCTTCCCTGACCTCCCTGCTTGCTAATTAATGGCTTCACTGAGGCGCCACGCCTTCTGTAGCTGCAGGGCAGGCCACGCGAATCACTTGGCCTGGATCTCCGGCGCCCTGTTGCAGGCTGCTGGCATCAATGGCACTCTATCACTTTGATTTTTCCTGCTTGCCCCTCCCCCAGCGCTGGCTAGCCAGGTTTCGTTTTGGCTGCTACTGGGAGGAGGGGTTGGAGGTCAGGTGTCTCTAGATTCCCCCTAGTCTTTATGGAGGCTCAGCTTGCTACTCCCTCTCCCGGCAAGCCTAGGAGAGATTTTATGCGAATTCCCGCTGTCTGGGGGGTGAGCTGAATGACACCGACCTGTTTTGATGTTGCACTCTGAAGGAGAGTGGCGGTGTATCCTTCAGCTTTCCCGGATGGTGGCCACTGACTGCTTCGGTGGAGTGTCCGCTGTGGGGGATGGGACTGTACCGCTTCCTTCCCCTTCTGAGATCCCGTGCTCGGCCCAAGGGTCTGTGTGGGCTTGGCTGGTGGTATTCCACCTAATGGCCTTCCCTAACCTCCCTGCTTGCTAATTAATGGCTTCACGCAAAAATCCTCAATAAAATTCTGGCGAATCGGATTCAAATACATATCAAAAAAATTATACATCATGATCAAGTAGGATTCATCCCTGCGATGCAAGGCTGGTTTAATATACGGAAATCAATAAATGTTATTCACCACATCAATAGACTTAAAAATAAGAACCATATGATCATCTCAATAGATGCAGAAAAAGCATTCGACAAAGTACAGCATCCCTTTATGGTCAAAACGCTAGAAAAATTAGGGATAACAGGATCATAACTCAACATTGTAAAAGCAATCTATGATAAGCCACAGGCCAGCATCATTCTGAATGGAGAAAAATTGAAGGCATTCCCTCTAAGATCTGGTACAAGACAGGGATGCCCTCTCTCACCACTTCTGTTCAACATAGTCCTCGAAACAGTGGCCAGAGCAATTAGACAGTCAAAAGAAATTAAAGGCATAAAAATAGGAAAAGAAAAACTTAAATTATCACTATTTGCAGATGATATGATTCTATACCTAGCAGACCCAAAAGGGTATACAAAGAAGCTATTAGAGCTAATAAATTAATTCAGCAAAGTGGCAGGATATAAGATCAACACGCATAAATCAAAGGCATTCCTGTATATCAGCGACAAATCCTCTGAAACGGAAATGAGGACAACTACTCCATTGACAATATCCCCCCAAAAAATAAAATATTTGGGAATCAACCTAACAAAAGAGGTGAAAGATTTATACAATGAAAATTACAGAACCCTAAAGAAAGACATAGAAGAAGACCTTAGAAGATGGAAAAACATACCCTGCTCATGGATAGGCAGAACTAACATCATCAAAATGGCGATATTACCAAAAGTTCTCTATAAGTTCAATGCAATGCCAATCAAAATCCCAACAGCATATCTTGTAGAAATAGATAAAAGAATCATGAAATTCATATGGAATAATAAAAGACCCAGAATAGCAAAAACAATACTAAGCAGGAAGTGTGAATCAGGCGGTATAGCGATACCAGACTTCAAACTATACTACAGAGCAATAGTAACAAAAACAGCATGGTACTGGTACCAAAACAGGCGGGTGGACCAATGGTACAGAATAGAGGACACAGTAACCAATCCACAAAACTACAACTATCTTATATTTGATAAAGGGGCTAAAAGCATGCAATGGAGGAAGGATAGCATCTTCAACAAATGGTGCTGGGAAAACTGGAAATCCATTTGCACCAAAGTGAATCTGAATCCCTATCTCTCGCCATGCACAAAAGTTAACTCAAAATGGATCAAGGAGCTTGATATTAAATCAGAGACACGGCATCTGATAGAAGAAAAAGTTGGTTATGATCTACACGCTGTGGGATCGGGCTCCAAATTCCTCAATAGGACACCCATAGCGCTAGAGTTAACAAATAGAATCAACAAATGGGACTTACTCAAACTAAAAAGGTTTTTCTCAGCAAAAGAAACAATAAGAGAGATAAACAGGGAGCCTACATCCTGGGAACAAATCTTTACTCCACACACTTCAGATAGAGCCCTAATAACCAGAATATACAAAGAACTCAAAAAATTAGACAATAAGATAACAAATAACCCAATCAATAAATGGGCCAAGGACCTGAACAGACACTTCTCAGAGGAGGACATACAATCAATCAACAAGTACATGAAAAAATGCTCACCATCGCTAGCAGTCAGAGAAATGCAAATCAAAACTACCCTAAGATACCATCTCACTCCAGTAAGACTGGCAGCCATTAGGAAGCCAAACAACAATAAGTGCTGGAGAGGATGCGGGGAAAAGGGCACTCTTGTTCATTGCTGTTGGGACTGCAAATTGGTGCAGCCAATTTGGAAAGCAGTATGGAGATTTCTCGGAAAGCTGGGAATGGAACCACCATTTGACCCAGCTATTCCCCTTCTCGGTCTATTCCCTAAAGCCCTAACAAGTGCATGCTACAGGGACACTGCTACATCGATGTTCATAGCAGCTCAATTCACGATAGCAAGACTGTGGAACCAGCCTAGATGCCCTTCAATAGATGAATGGATAAAAAGAAGTGGCATTTATACACTATGGAGTATTACTCTGCATTAAAAAATGACAAAATCATAGAATTTGGAGGGAAATGGATGGCATTAGAGCAGATTATGCTAAGTGAAGCTAGTCAATCTTTAAAAAACAAATACCAAATGACTCCTTTGATATAAGGGGTGTAAACAAGGACAGGGTAGGGACGAAGAGCTTGAGAAGAATATTTACAGTAAACAGGGATGAGAGGTGGGAGGGAAAGGGAGTGAGAAGGGAAATTGCATGGAAATGGAAGGCGATCCTCAGGGTTATACAAAATGTCATATAAGAGGAAAGGAGGGGTAAGACAAGAGAATACAAATGGAAGAAATGATTTACAGTAGAAGGGGTAGAGAGAGAAAAGGGGAGGGGAGGGGAGGGGAGGGGAGGGGGGATAGTAGACAATAGGACAGACAGCAGAATACATCAGACACTAGAAAGGCAATATGTCAATCAATGGAAGGGTAACTGATGTGATACAGCAATTTGTATACGGGGTAAAAGCGGGAGTTCATAATCCACTTGAATCAAACCGTGTAATATGATGTATTAAGAACTATGTAATGTTATGAACGACCAATAAAAAAAATAAATAAATAAATAAATAATAATTAAAAAAAAAAACACGGTTTGTTCTAGTCTTTGAAACTATGCACAACAATGTAGTTCCAAGTTCTATCTCTACGGGTTGTTTCCTATTGATATAGCCCCAATCAGAAACTGAGGAAAATCACTTTCATTGAAAGGGGTTGCCAAGCTTCCTGAAAACTACGAGTTTCCTGAAATCAAGGCAAACATTTTTTCACCCAATCTTGATGATTCTTTCAGGTAATGATCAGTACACCAATCACACGTGGCTCACCAAATTTCGTTCTTCTAGGTTAAACCGTTCTTTTGCAGTGACCGTTTTCATTTTTAGCTTTCACTCTGTTTTCTCCTATTTGGATACATGAAGTTGGAATTCTAAAGCAAACACGGTTTGTGCTAGCTCTTTGAAACTATGCACAAAAAATAGTTCCAAGTTCTATCTCTACGGTTTGTTTTCTATTGATATAGCCCCAAGCAGAGACTGAGGAAAATCACTTTCATTGAAAGGGGTTGCCAATTTTATTAAAACTACGAGTTTCCTGAAATCTCAGCAAACATTTTTTAACCCAATCTTGATGATACTTTCAGGTTGTGGTCAGTACACCAATCGCACTTGGCTCACTAGTTTCGTTCTTGTAATTTAAACCGTTCTTTTGCAGTGACCGTTTTCATTTTCAGGTTTCACTCTGTTTTCTCCTATATGGATACATGTATTTGGAACTCTAAATCAAACAGGGTTTGTCCTCTCTCTTTGAAACTATGCACAATAAAGTAGTTCCAAGTTCTGTCACTACAGTTTGTTTCCTATTGTTATAGCCCCAAGCAGAGACTGAGGAAAATCACTTTCTTTGAAAGGCGTTGCCTACCTTCCTCAAAACAACGAGTTTCCTGAAATCTCAGAAAACATTTTTTCACCCAATCTTGATGATACTTTCAGGTAATGATCAGTACACCAATCCCACTTGCTCACCAAATTTCGTTCTTCTAGGTTAAACAGTTCGTTTGCAGTGACCGTTTTCATTTTTAGGTTTCACTCGGTTTTCTCCTATATGGATACATGTATTTGGAACTCTAAATCAAACACGGTTTTTGCTAGCTCTTTGAAACTATGCACAATAAAGTAGTTCCCAGTTTTAACTCTATGTTTTGTTTCCTATTGATATAACACCAAGCAGAGACTGAGGAAAATCACTTTCATTGAAAGGGTTTGCCAAGCTTCCTCAAAACTATGAGTTTCCTGAAATCTCAGCAAATATTTTTTCACCCAATCTTGATGATACCTTCAGGTATGATCAGTACTCCAATCCCACTTGGCTCACCAAATTTCGTTCTTCTAGGTTAAACCGTTCTTTTTCAGTGACCGTATTCATTTTCAGGTTTCACTCTGTTTTTACCTATGTGGATACATGTATTTGGAACTCTAAGTCAAACACGGTTTGTGCTAGCTCCTTGAAACTATGCACAATAAAATAGTTGCAAGTTCTATCTCTATGGTTTGTTTCCTATTGATGTAGCCCTATGCAGAGACTGGCGAACATCACTGTCATTGAAAGGGGTTGCCAAAGACTGCGGCGGAGGAGATAACTTCTTTGTATCCTGGGGATACAGGTGTGTAATCCCCTAGCCTTCCCTCTCCACACATCGGGGAAACCTTAAGGGCCCCTCCCAGCTCTCCCGTGTTCGCGGAAGCCAGATAGAGGTAATTAGATGTCGCGCGGGACCCGTGGCGCTGAAGTACCGCTCCCACCAGTGCTGAGAGCTGAGGTCTCTTGCACCAGCTACTGGGGGCGTGGCTACCGGAGGGGCAGTAAAATTCGCTGAGGATTCTAAGCCCCAAGCTCTACAAACTTAGGGTCTGAGGGAATGGCAACAAGGAGAATGTGCCCAGTCATTCATGACAACAGGGCTCCCAGGAACAGCAGACCTGGCGTGTACCCAGTATTGTGGTGAGCGGCACCCGTGAGAGGGGCTGGCTAGAGGAAAAGTGGGGAAGTGACTACATACAAGAGGAGGCCCTAAGCACTCAGGATTGGAGACTCACCCAGTCTGGGAGGAAGAGCTGCTGCACAGTGATTGGTTCCCGCATATTGAGAGGAGAAACTTGGCCTGGTGGGCACATCGCCACCTACTGGAAGAGAAGTTAATCAAACTCTAAGACTGCATTTATTAGTTTTGATTTTCTTTTTTCTTTTCTCTTTTTCTTTAATTTTTTATTTTTTTATTTTGATTTGGGTTTTTCTTTCATTTTCATTTTTCTTTCTTGTTTTTTATTTTTTTTTATTTTTTTTAATTTTTTTCTTCCAAGTTTAATTTTAATTTTTTTAAATTTTTTTAATTTTTTTTCTTTTTTATTTCCTATTTATTTTCTTCTTTTGTCTTTTCATTTCTTTTCAATTATCTTACCCCCCTACCTTGAATTCTACCTGCTTACTCTCATTCTCTTTAGTGACTTCTTCCCTTCCCTTCTAATACCTTTCCTCCCAAGCATCAAATAAATTTATAGGAGTAAACAGTAACTCAGCAGTCAAACAGAACAAGAAGTAATATGAGCAGCTTCAAAAAGCAAGGAAGAAAAGGAGTACAAACAATGCAGGACAAACTAAATATTCAGGAGGACCTAGAGTCATCAGAAAAATGGTCATATAAAGAACTCATGGAACACCTTAGACAGATGGAATGGAACCTTAAGGAGGACACGAGACAGCAAATTCAAGCAGCGAAAGAACACATTGAGAATGAGTTACATAAACACATAAAAGTAGAAGTTAAGCATCTTTACCAGGAGATAGAGATTATAAAAAATAATCAAACAGTAATTCTAGAAATGAAGGAAACGATAAACCAAATTAAAAACTCAATTGAGATTATCACTAACAGAGTGGATCAAGTAGAAGCCAGAACGTCAGATAATGAAGACAAAATATATCATCTTGAAAAGAGTCTAGCCAACTCAGAAAGGCTGGTAAAAAATCACGAGAAAAACATCCAAGAGTTATGGGATAACATAAAAAAACCAAACTTACGAGTCATCGGGATAGAAGAAGGTACAGAGATTCCAACCAAGGGAATGAGAAACCTGCTGAATGAAATAATTACTGAAAACTTTCCAGAAATAAAAAAGGAAACAGATATACAAATTGAAGATGCATACAGGACACCAAGCACACAAAATCACAGTAGACCAACGCCAAGACACATTGTTATGAAGATATCCAATATACAGAACAAAGAGAAAATATTAAAAGCTACAAGAGAAAGGAGGCAGATTACATTCAGGGGTAAACCAATTAGGTTAACAACGGATTTTTCATCACAGACGCTGAAAGCAAGAAGGTCATGGAACAATGTTTTTCAAACACTGAAAGACAATGGATGCCAACCAAGAATTCTGTATCCAGCAAAAATAAGCTTCAGGTATGACAACGAAATAAAAATCTTTCATGATAAACAAAAGTTAAAAGAATTTGCAGCCAGAAAACCAGCATTGCAAAGCATTTTGAGCAAAACACTACACGAGGAAGAAATGAAAAACAATAACCAAAACCATCAGAGGGAAGTGCCTAGGTAAAGACAGAAGGCGAGGGGAAAGATAATCATGGAGAAACAAACTAATTTTTTTTTAAAAAAGGATAAATAATCAAACATGGTTGGAAGCACAAACCATATATCAATAGTAACTCTGAATGTTAATGGCTTAAACTCTCCAATAAAGCGACATAGGTTGGTATCATGGATTAAAAAAACAAATCCAACAATATGCTGCCTCCAGGAGACACATCTGATTGGAAAAGACATACACAGGCTGAAGGTGAAAGGATGGGAAAAAAATATACCACGCACACAGGCCTCGTAAGCAAGCAGGGGTGGCCATCCTCATATCGAATAAAATCGACTTCAAGACTAAGTTAATCAAAAGGGATAAAGAAGGACATTATATACTGTTAAAAGGAACCATTCACCAACAAGACATAACAATTATCAATATCTATGCACCAAATAATGGTGCTGCAGCATTCATAAAACAAATACTCCTCAAGTTCAAGAATCAAATAGACCACAACACAATAATTATGGGTGACTTCAACACACCTCTCTCACCAATGGACAGATCCTCCAAACAAAAGTTGAATAAAGAAACTATAGAACTCAATACCACAATCAATAACCTAGACTTAACTGACATACATAGAATATATCAACCATCATCAAATGGATATACTTTTTTCTCGGCAGCACATGGATCCTTCTCAAAAGTAGACCATATATTATGCCATAGGGCAACCCTCAGTAAATATAAAGGGGTGGAGATAATACCATCCATTTTATCTGATCATAATGGAATGAAACTGGAAATATGTGATAAAAGAAGGAAGGAAAAATCCTATGTCACATGGAAAATGAACAATATGTTACTGAATGATCAATGGGTTACAGAAGACATAAAAGAGGAAATCAAAAAATTCTTAGAGATAAATGAAACTACAGAGACAACATATCGGAATCTATGGGACACAATGAAAGCAGTTTTAAGAGGAAAATTCATCGCCTGGTGGTCATTCCTCAAAAAAAGAAAAAAACAACAAATAAATGAGCTCACACTTCATCTCAAAGCCCTAGAAAAGGAAGAGCAAAACAACAGCAAATGTAGCAGAAGGCAAGAAATAATTCAAATCAGAGCAGAAATCAATGAAATTGAAACAAAAGAAATTATTGAAAAAATTAAAAAAACTAAAAGTTGGTTCCTCGAAAAAATAAATAAGATGGACAGACCCTTAGCCACGCTAATGAAGAGAAGAAGACAGAGAACTCAAATTACTAACATACGGGATGAAAAAGGCAATATCACAACAGATGCTACAGAAATACAGAAGACAATTAGAATTTATTTTGAAAACCTATATTCCAATAAAATAGAAGATAGTGAAGACATCGATAAATTTCTTAAGTCTTATGATTTGCCCAGACTGAGTCAGGAGGATACACACAATATGAACAGACCAATATCAATGGATGAAATTGAAAAAGCCATCAAAAGACTATCAACCAAGAAAAGCCCAGGACCAGATGGGTATACAGCAGAATTTACAAAACCTTTAAAGAAGAATTAATACCAATACTTTTCAAGTTATTTCAGGAAATAGGAAAAGAGGGAGCTCTTCCAAATTCATTCTATGAGGCCAACATCACCCTGATTCCAAAACCAGACAAAGACACCTCAAAGAAAGAAAACTACAGACCAATATCTCTAATGAACCTAGATGCAAAAATCCTCAATAAAATTCTGGCAAATCGAATACAAAAACACATCAAAAAAAATGTGCACCATGATCAAGTAGGATTCATCCCTGGGATGCAAGGATGGTTCAATATACGGAAATCAATAAATGTTATTCACCACATCAATAGACTTAAAGATAAGAACCATATGATCATCTCGATACATGCAGAGAAAGCATTTGACAAAGTACAGCATCCCTTTATGTTCAAAACATTAGAAAAACTAGGGATAACAGGAACTTACCTTGACATTGTAAAAGCTATCTATGCTAAGCCTCAGGCTAGCATCATTCTGAATGGACAAAATTTAAAGGCAATCCCTCTAAAATCTGGAACAAGACAGGGATGCCCTCTATCACCACTTCTGTTCAATATAGTTCTCGAAATACTGGCCAGAACAATTAGACAGACGAAAGAAATTAAAGTCATAAAAATAGGAAAAGAAGAACTTAAATTATCACTATTTGCAGATGACATGATTCTATACCTAGAAAACCCAAAAGGGTCTACAAAGAAACTACTAGAACTAATAAATGAATTCAGCAAAGTGGCAGGATATAAAATCAACACGCATAAATCAAAGGCATTTCTTTATATCAGCGACAAAACTTCTGAAATGGAAATGAGGAAAAACACTACATTCACAATATACTCCAAAAAAATAAAATACTTGGGAATCAACCTAACAAAAGAGGTGAAAGATTTATACAATGAAAACTACAGAACCCTAAAGAGAGAAGTAGAAGATCTTAGAAGATGGAAAAATACACCCTGTTCATGGATAGGCAGAACTAACATTATCAAAATGGCGATATTACCAAAAGTTCTCTATAGGTTTAATGCAATGCCAATCAAAATCCCAACGGCATTTCTTGTGGAAATAGATAAAGCAATCTTGAAATTCATATGGAAAAATAAAAGACCCAGAATAGCAAAAGCAATTCTAAGCAGGAAGTGTGAATCAGGCGGGATAGCGATACCAGATTTCAAACTATATTACAGAGCAATAGTGACAAAAACAGCATGGTACTGGTACCAAAACAGGCGGGTGGACCAATGGTATAGAATAGAGGACACAGAGACTAATCCACAAAGTTACAACTATCTTATATTTGATAAAGGGGCTAAAAGCATGCAATGGAGGAAGGATAGCATCTTCAACAAATGGTGTTGTGAAAACTGGAAATCCATATGCAACAAAACGAAACTGAATCCCTTTCTCTCACCATGCACAAAAGTTAACTCAAAATGGATCAAGGAGCTTGATATCAAATCAGAGACTCTGCGTCTGATAGAAGAAAAAGTTGGCCCAGATCTACATATTGTGGGGCCAGGCTCCAAATTCCTTAATAGGACACCCATAGCACAAGAGTTAACAACAAGAATAAACAAATGGGACTTACTTAAACTAAAAAGTTTTTTCTCAGCAAAAGAAACAATAAGAGAGGTAAATAGGGAGCCTACATCCTGGGAACAAATTTTTACTCTTCACACTTCAGATAGAGCCCTAATATCCAGAGTATACAAAGAACTCAAAAAATTAGACAATAAGATAACAAATAACCCAATCAACAAATGGGCCAAGGACCTGAACAGACACTTCTCAGAGGAGGATATACAATGAATCATAAGTACATGAAAAAATGCTCACCATCTCTAGCAATCAGAGAAATGCAAATCAAAACCACCCTAAGATACCATCTCACTCCAGTAAGAGTGGCAGCCACTATGAAGTCAAACAACAACAAGTGCTGGCGAGGATGTGGAGAAAAGGGTACTCTTGTACATTGCTGGTGGGACTGCAAATTGGTGCGGCCAATTTGGAAAGTAGTTTGGAGATTCCTGGGAAAGCTGGGAATGGAACCACCATTTGACCCTGCTATTGCCCTTCTCGGACTATTCCCTGAAGACCTTAAAAGAGCATGCTACAGGGATGCTGCCACATCGATGTTCATAGCAGCACAATTCACAATAGCTAGACTGTGGAACCAACCCAGATGCCCTTCAATAGATGAATGGATAAAATAATGTGGCATCTATACACAATGGAGTACTATGCAGCAATAAAAAATGACAAAATCATAGAATTTGCAGGGAAATGGATGGCACTAGACCAGATTATGCTTAGTGAAGCTAGTCAATCCCTAAAAAACAAATACCAAATATCTTCTTTGATATAATGAGAGCAACTATGAACAGAGAGGGAGGAAGAGCAGGAAGAAAAGATTAACATTAAACAGAGACATGAGATGGGAGGGAAGGGGAGAGAAAAGGGAAATTGCATGGAAATGAAGGGAGACCCTCATTGCTATACACAATTACATAAAGAGGTTGAGAGGGGAATGGGAAAATAAACCAGGAGAGAAATGAATTACAGTAGATGGGGTAGAGAGAGACGATGGAGGGGAGGGGAGGGGGGACAGTAGGGGATAGGAAAGGTAGCAGAATACAACAATTACTAATTGGGCATTATGTAAAATTGTGGATGTGTAACTGATGTGATTCTGCCATCTGCATTTGGGGTAAAATTGGGAGTTCATAACCCACTTCAATCTAATGTATGAAATATGATATGTCAAGAGCTTTGTAATGTAGTGAACAACCAATAAAAATTAAAAAAAAAAGAAAAAAAAGGGGTTGCCAATTTCCCCAAAACTACGAGTTTCCTGAAATCTCAGTAAACATTTTTTCACCCAATCTTGATGATAGTTTCAGGTAATGGTCAGTACACCAATCCCACTTGGCTCACCAAATTTCGTTCTTCTAGGTTAAACCGTTCGTTTGCAGAGACCTTTTTCATTTTTAGGTTTCACTCTGTTTTCTCCTATATAGATACATGTAGTTGGAACTCGAAATCAAACACGGTTTGTGCTAGCTCTTTGAAACTGTGCACAATAAAGTAGTTCCAAGTTTTAACTCTATGGTTTGTTTGCTATTGATATAGCCCCAAGCAGAGACTGAGGAAAATCACTTTCATTGAAAGGAGTTGACAAGCTTCCTCAAAACTATGAGTTTCCTGAAATCTCCGCAAAATTTTTTAAGCCAATATTGATGATACTTTCAGGTAATGATCAGTACACCAATCCCACTTTGCTCACCAAATTTTGTTGTTTTAGGTTAAACCTTTCGTTTGCAGTGACCGTTTTCATTCTCAGGTTTCACTCTGTTTTCTCCTATACGGATACATGTAGTTGGAACTCTAAATTAAACTCAGTTTGTGCTAGCTCTTTGAAACAATGCACAATAAAGTAGTTCCAAGTTCTCTCTCTATGGTTTGTTTCCTATTGATGTAGCCCTATGCAGAGACTGGCGAACATCACTTTCATTGAAAGGGTTTGCCAATTTCCCCAAAACTACGAGTTTCCTGAAATCTCCGCAAAATTTTTTAAGCCAATATTGATGATACTTTCAGGTAATGATCAGTACACCAATCCCACTTTGCTCACCAAATTTTGTTGTTTTAGGTTAAACCTTTCGTTTGCAGTGACCGTTTTCATTCTCAGGTTTCACTCTGTTTTCTCCTATACGGATACATGGAGTTGGAACTCTAAATTAAACTCAGTTTGTGCTAGCTCTTTGAAACAATGCACAATAAAGTAGTTCCAAGTTCTCTCTCTATGGTTTGTTTCCTATTGATGTAGCCCTATGCAGAGACTGGCGAACATCACTTTCATTGAAAGGGTTTGCCAATTTCCCCGAAACTACGAGTTTACTGAAATCTCAGCAAACATTTTTTTCACCCAATCTTGATGATACTTCAGGAAATAATGAGTACAACAATCCCACTTGTCTCACCAAATTTCGTTCTTCTAGGTTAAACTGTACGTTTACAGTGACCATTTTCATTTTCAGGTTTCACTCTGTTTTCTCCTATATGGATACATGTATTTGGAACTCTAAATCAAACACAGTTTGTGCTAGCTTTTTGAAACTATGCACAATAAAGTAGTTCCAAGTTCTATCACTATGGTTTGTTTCTTATTGATGTAGCCCTATGCAGAGACTGCTGAAAATCACTTAAATTGAAAGGGGTTGCAAATTTCCCCAAAACTACGAGTTTCCTGAAATCTCAGCAAACATTATTTCACACAATCTTGATGATAGTTTCAGGTAATGATCAGTACACCAATCCCACTTGGCACACCAAATTTCGTTTTTCTTGGTTAAACCGTTCGTTTGCAGTGTCCGTTCACTCTGTTTTCTCCTATATGGATACATGTAGTTGGAACTCTATATCAAACACGGTTTGTGCTAGCTCTTTGAAACTATGCACAATAAAGTAGTTCCAAGTTCTATCACTATGGTTTGTTTCCTATTAATGTAACCCTATGCAGAGATGGTCGAACATCACTTTCATTCAAAGGGGTTGCCAATTTCCCGAAACTACGAGTTTCCTGAAATCTCAGCAAACATTTTTTCACCCAATCTTGATGATACTTTCAGGGAATGATAAGTACACCAATCCCACTTGGATCACCAAATTTACTTCTTCTAGGTTAAATGTTCGTTTGCATTGACCGTTTTCATTTTCAGGTTTCACTCTCTTTTCTCCTATATGGATACGTGTAGTTGGAACTCTAAATCAAACACGGTTTGTGCTAGATCTTTGAAACTATGCACAATAAAGTAGTTCCAAGTTCTATCACTATGGTTTGTTTCCTATTGATATAGCCCCAAACAGAGACTGAGGAAAATCACTTTCATTGAAATGGGTGGCGAATTTCCCCAAAACTACGAGTTTTCTGAAATCTCTGCAAACACATTTTCACTCAATCTTGATGATACTTTAAGGTAATGATCCGTACACCAATCCCACTTGGCTCACCCAATTTCGATCTTCTAGGTTAATCCTTTCGTTTGCAGTGACTGTTTTCATTTTTAGGTTTCACTCTGTTTTCTCCTATATGGATAAATGTAGTTGGAACTCTAAATCAAACACGGTTAGTGCTAGGTCTTTGAAACTATGCACAATAAAGTAGTTGCAAGTTCTATCTCTATGGTTTGTTTCCTATTGATGTAGCCCTATGCAGAGACTGGCGAACATCACTGTCATTGAAAGGGGTTGCCAATTTCCCCAAAACTACGAGTTTCCTGAAATCTCTGCAAACATTTTTTTCACCCAATCTTTATGATATTTTCAGGGAAAGATCAGTACACCAATCCCACTTGGCTCACCAAATTTCGTTCTTCTAGGTTAAACTGTTCTTTTGCAGTGACCGTTTTCATTTTCAGATTTCACTATGTTTTCTCCTATATGGATACATGTAGTTGGAACTCTAACTCAAACACAGTTTTTGTACTCTTTGAAACTATGCATAATACAGTAGTTCCAAGTTTTACCTTTATGGTTTGTTTCCTCTTGATATAGCCCTAAGCAGAGACTTAGGCAAATAACTTTCATTGAAAGCGGTTGCCTAGCTTCCAAAAATCTACTAGACTCCTGAAATCTCAGCAAACATTTTTTCACCCAATCTTGATGATACTTTCATGTAATGATCAGTACATCAATCCAACTTGGCTCACCAAATTTCATTGTTCTAGTTTAAACCGTTAAATTGCAGTGACCGTTTTCATTTTCAGGTTTCACTCTGTTTTCTCTTATATGGATACATGTAGTTGGAACTCTAAATCAAACACGGTGTGTCCTATCTCTTTGAAACTCTGCACAATAACGTAGTTCCAAGTTTTACCTCTATGGTTTGTTTCCTATTGATAGAGCCCCAAGCAGTGACTGAGGAAAATCACTTTCATTGAGAGGGGTTGCCAAGCTTCCTCAAAACTCCGTGTTTCCTGAAATCTCAGCGAACATTTTTTCACCCAATCTTGATGATACTTTCAGGTAATGATCAGTACACCAATCCCACATGCCTCACCAAATTTCTTTCTTCTAGGTTAAACCGTTCATTTGCAGTGAGTGTTGTCATTTTCAGGTTTCAATATGTTTTCTCCTATATGGATACAGGTTGTTGGAACTCTAAATCAAATAAGGTTTGTGCTAGCTCTCTGAAACTATGCATAGTAATGTAGTTCCAAGTTCTATCTCTATGGTTTGTTTCCTATTGATGTAGCCCTATACAGAGACTGGTGAACATCACTTTCATTGAAAGGGGTTTCCAATTTCCCCAAAACTACGAGTTTCCTGAAATCTCAGCAAAATTTTTTCACCCAATCTTGATGATACTTTCAGGTAATGATCAGTACACCAATCCCACTTGGCTCACCAAATTTCGTTCTTCTAGGGTAAACCTTTCGTTTTCCATGACCGTTTTCGTTTTCAGGTTTCACTTTGTTTCTCCTATATGGATACATATAGTTGGAACTCTAAATCAAACACGGTTTGTGCTAGCTCTTTGAAACTATGCACAATAAAAAGTTCCAAGTTCTATCTCTACAGTTTGTTTCTTATTGATATTGCTCCAAGCAGAGACTGAGGAAAATCACTTTCACTGTAAGAAGTTGCCAAGCTTCCTCAAATCTACGAGTTTCCTGAATTCTCAGCAAATATTTTTTCACCCAATCTTCATGATACTTTCAGATAATGATCAGAACACCAATCACACTTGGCTCACCAAATTTCCTTCTTTTAGATTAAACCGTTCATTTGCAGTGACCGTTTTCTTTTTTAGGTTTCACTCTGTTTTCTCCTATATGGATACATGTAGTTGGAACTCTAAATCAAACACGATTTGTGCTAGCTCTTTGAAACTATGCACAATAAAAAGTTCCAAGTTCTATCTCTACGGTTTGTTTCTTATTGATATAGCCCCAAGCAGAGACTGAGGAAAATCACTTTTACTGTAAGGGGTTGGCAAGCTTCCTCAAATCTTCGAGTTTCCTGAATTCTCAGCAAACATTTTTTCACCCAATCTTCATGATACTTTCAGGTAATGATCAGAACACCAATCCTACTTGGCTCACCAAATTTCCTTCTTTTAGATTAAACCGTTCATTTGCAGTAACCTTTTTCATTTTTAGGTTTCACTCTGTTTTTTCCTATATGGATACATGTAGTTGGAACTCTAAATCAAACACGATTTGTGCTAGCTCTTTGAAACTATGGACAAGAAAGTAGTTTCAAGTTTAAACTCCTGGGTTTGTTTCCTATGGATATAGCCCCAAGCAGAGACTGAGGAAAATCACTTTTATTCAAAGGGGTTGCCAAGCTTCCTCAAATCTATGAGTTTCCTGAAATCTCAGCAAACATTTTTCACCCAATCTTGATGATACTTTCAGGTAATGATCAGTACACCAATCCCACTTGGCTCACCAAATTTCGTTCTTCTCAGTTAAACTGTTCATTTGCAGTTACCGTTTTCATTTTCAGGTTTCACTCTGTTTTTTCCTATATGGATACATGTAGTTGGAACTCTAAATCAAACACGGTTTGTGTACTCTTTGAAACTATGCATAATACAGTAGTTCCAAGTTTAACCTTTATGGTTTGTTTCCTATTGATATAGCCCTAAGCAGAGACTTAGGCAAATAACTTTCATTGAAAGTGGTTGTCTAGCTTCAAAAAATCTACTAGATTCCTGAAATCTCAGCAAACATTTTTTCACCCAATCTTGATGATACACTCAGGTAATGATCAGTACACCAATCCCACTTGGCTCACCAAATTTCGTTCTTCTCGGTTAAACTGTTCATTTGCAGTGATCGTTTTCATTTTCAGGTTTCTCTCTGTTTTCTCCTATATGGATACATGTAGTTGGAACTCTAAATCAAACACGGTGTGTCCTATCTCTTTGAAACTCTGCACAATAACGTAGTTCCAAGTTTTACCTCTATGGTTTGTCTCCTATTGATATAGCCCCAAGCACAGACTGAGGAAAATCACTTTCATTGAGAGGGGTTGCCAAGCTTCCTCAAAACTACGAGTTTCCTGAAATCTCAGCAAACATTTTTTCACCCAATCTTGATGATACTTTCAGGTAATGATCAGTACACCAATCCAACTTGGCTCACCAAATTTTGTTCTTCTAGGTTAAACCATTCGATTGCAGTGACCGTATTCATTTTAAGGTTTCACTGTGTTTTCTCCTATATGGATACATGTATTTGGAACTCTAAATCAAACACGGTTTGTGCTAGCTCTTTGAAATTATGCACAATAAATTAGTTCCCAGTTTTACCTGTATGGTTTGGTTCCTATTCATATAGCCCGAAGCAGAGACTGAGGAAAATCACTTTCATTGAAAGGGGTTGCCAATTTCACCAAAACTACGAGTTTCCTGAAATCTCAGCTAACATTTTTTCATCCAGTCTTGATGATACTTTCAGGTAATGATTAGTACACCAATCCCACTTGGCTCACCAAATTTCATTCTTGTAGGTTAAACCATTCTTTTGCAGTGACCGTTTTCATTTTCAGGTTTCACTCTGTTTTCTCCTATATGGATAAATGTATTTGGAACTCTAAATCAAACACGGTTTGTGCTAGCTCTTTGAAACTATGCACAAGAAAGAAGTTCCAAGTTCTATCTCTACGGTTTGGTTCCTATTGACATAGCCCCAAGCAGAGACTGAGGAAAATCACTTTCATTGAAAGGGGTTGCTAATATTATTAAAACTACGAGTTTCCTGAAATCTCAGCAAACATTTTTTCACCCAATCTTGATGATACTTTCAGGTAGTCGTCAGTACACCAATCCCACTTGGCTCACCAAATTTCGTTCTTCTAGTTTAAACCGTTCTTTTGCAGTGACCGTTGTCATTTTCAGGTTTCACTCTGTTTTCTCCTATACGTATACAAGTAGTTAGAACTCTAAATCAAACAGGGTTTGTGCTTGCTCCTTGAAACAATGCACAATAAAGTAATTCCAAGTTCTATCACTACAGTTTGTTTCCTATTGTTATAGCCCCAAGCAGAGACTAAGAAAAATCACTTTCTTTTAAAGGCTTTGCCTACCTTCCTCAAAACAACGAGTTTCCTGAAATCTCAGCAAACATTTTTTCACCCAATCTTGATGATACTTTCAGGTAGTCGTCAGTACACCAATCCCACTTGGCTCACCAAATATCGTTCTTCTAGTTTAAACCGTTCTTTTGCAGTGACCGTTTTCATTTTCAGGTTTCACTCTGTTTTCTCCTATATGGATACATGTAGTTGGAACTCTAAATCAAACAGGGTTTGTGCTTGCTCTTTGAAACAATGCACAATAAAGTAGTTCCAAGTTCTATCACTATAGTTTGTTTCCTATTGATATAGCCCCAAGCAGAGACTGAGGAAAATCACATTCTTTGAAAGGCTTTGCCTACCTTCCTCAAAACAACGACTTTCCAGTAATCTCAGCAAACATTTTTTCACCCAATCTTGATGATACTTTGAGATAATGGTCAGTAGACCAATCCCACTTGGCTCACCAAATTTCGTTCTTCTAGGTTAAACCGTTCGTTTGCAGTGACCGTTTTCATTTGCAGGTTTCACTCCGTTTTTTCCGATATATATCCATGTAGTTGGAACTCTAAAACAAACACCGTTTGTGCTAGCGCATTGAAACTATGCAAAATTAAGTAGTTCCAAGTTCTATCTCTACGGTTTGTTTGACATTGATATTGCCCCACGCAGAGACTGGGGATAATCACTTTCATTGAAAGGGGTTGCCAAGCTTCTTCACAATTAGTAGTTTCCTGAAATCTCAGCAAACATTTTTTCATCCAATCTTGATGATACTTTCAGGTAATGATCAGTACACCAATCCCACTAAGCTCACCTAATATTGTTCTTCCAGTTTAATCCTTTCTTATGCAGTCACTGTTTTAATTTTCAGGTTTCACTCTATTCTTCTATATGGATACATGTAGTTGGATCTCTAAATCAAACACGGTTTGTTCTAGCTCTTTGAAACTATGCACAATAAAGTAGTTCCAAGTTCTATCACTACGGTTTGTTTCCTATTGATATAGCCCCAAGCAGAGACTGATAAAATCACTTTCATTGAAAGGGGTGACCAAGCTTCCTCAAATCTACGAGTTTCGTGAAATCTCACCAAACATTTTTTCACCCAATCTTGATGATACTTTCAGGTAATGATCAGTACAACAATCCCACTTGCTCACCAAATTTCGTTCTTCTAGGTTCAACCTTTCGTTTGCAGTGACCCTTTTCATTATTAGGTTTCACTCCGTTTTCTCCTATATAGATACATGTAGTTGGAACTCTAAAGCAAACACGGTTTGTGCTAGCTCTTTGAAACTATGCACAATAATGTAGTTCCAAGTTTTAACTCTATGGTTTGTTTCCTATTGATATAGCCCTATGCAGAGACTGGAGAACATCACTTTCATTGAAAGGGGTTGCGAAGCTTCCTCAAATCTAAGAGTTCTTGAAATCTCAGCAAATATTTTATCAGCCAATCTTGATGATAATTTCAGGTAATGATCAGTACACCAATCACAATTGGCTCACCAAATTTCGTTCTTCTAGTTTAAACCGTTCGTTTGCAGTGACTGTTTTCATTTTTAGGTTTCATTCTGTTTTCTGCTATATGGATACATGTAGTTGGAACTCTAAATCAAACACGGTTTGTGCTAGCTCTTTGAAATTATGTACAATAAAGTAGTTCTTAGATTTACCTTTTTGGTTTGTTTCCTATTGATGTAGCCCCAAGCAGAAACTTAGGCAAATAACTTTCAGTGAAATTGGTTGCCTGGCTTCCAAAAATCTACGATATTCCTGAAATCTCAGCAAACATTTTTTCACCCAATCTTGATGACACTTTCAGGTAGTGATCAGTACACCAATCCCACTTGGTTCACCAATTTTCGTTCTTCTAGGTTAAACCGTTACTTTGCAGTGACCATTTTCATTTTTCCGTTTCACTCTGTTTTCTCCTATATGGATACATGTAGTTGGAACTCTAAATCAAACACGGTTTGTGTTAGCTCTTTGAAACTATGCACAATAAAGTAGTTCCAAGTTCTATATATACGGTTTGTTTCCTATTGATATAGCCCCAAGTAGAGACTGAGGAAAAACACTTTCATTGAAAGGGGTTGCCAAGCTTCCTCAAAACTACGAGTTTTCTGAAATCTTAGCAAACATTTTTTCACCCAATCTTGATGATACTTTCAGATAATGATCAGTACATCAATCCCACTTGGCTCACCAAATTTCATTCTCCTAGGTTGAACCGTGCGTTTGCAGTGACTGTTTTCATTTTCAGGTTTCACTCTGTTTTCTCCTATATGGATACATATAGTTGGAACTCTAAATCAAACACGATTTGTGCTAGCTCTTTGAAACTATGCACAATAAAGAAGTTCCACGTTCTATCTCTATGGTTTGATTCCCATTGATATTGCCCCAAGCAGAGACTGAGGAAAATCACTTTCATTGAAAGGGGTTGCCAAGCTTCCTCAAACTACGAGTTTCCTGAAATCTCAGCAAACATTTTTTCACCCAATCTTGATGATACTTTCAGGTAACGTTCAGTGCACCAGTCCAACTTGGCTCACCAAATTTCGTTCTTGTAGGTTAAACCGTTCGTTTGCATTGACCGTTTTCATTTTCAGGTTTCAATATTTTTTCTCCTATAGGCATACATGTATTGGGACCTCTAAATCAAACACGGTTTGTACTAGCTCTTTGAAACTATTCACAATAAAGTAGTTCCAAGTTTTATCACTATGGTTTGTTTGCTATTGATGTAGCTCCAAGCAGACACTGAGGTAAATCACTTTCATTGAAAGGGGATGCTAAGCTTCCACAAAACTAAGAGTTTCCTGAAATCTCAGCAAACATTTTTTCACCCAATCTTGATGATACTTTCCGGTAATGATCCCTACATCAATCCCACTTGGCTCGCCAAATTTCGTTCTTCTATGTTAAACCGTTCATTTGCAGTGACCATTTGCAATTTCAGGTTTCACTCTGTATTCTAATATATGGAAACATATATTTGGAACTGTAAATCACACACGGTTTGTGCTAGCTCTTTGAAATTATGCACAATAAAGTAGTTCCAAGTTCTATTTATATGGTTTGTTTCCTATTGATATAGCCCCAAGCAGAAACTGAGGAAAATCACTTTCATAGAAAGGGGTTGCCAAGCTTCCTCAAAACTATGAGTTTCCTGAAATCTCAGCAAACATTTTTTCACCCAATCTTGATGAAACTTTCAGGTAATGATCAGTACACCAATCCCACTTAGCTCAACCAATTTCGTTCTTCTAGGTTAAACCGTTCGTTTTCAGTGACCATTTTCATTTTCACGTTTCACTCTGTTTTCTCCTATATGGATACATGTATTTGGACCTCTAAATCAAACACGGTTTTTGCTAGCTCTTTGAAACTATGCACAATAATGTAGTTCCAAGTTTTACCTCTATTGTTGGTTTCCTATTGATATAGCCCAAGCAGAGACTCAGGAAAAATCACTTTCATTGAATGGCGTTGCCAAACTTCCTCAAAACTACGAGTTTCCTGAAATCTTAGCAAACATTTTTTCACCCAATCTTGATGATAATTTCAGGAAACGATCAGTACACCAATCCCACTTGGCTCACCAAATTTGCATCTTCTAGTTTAAACCTTTCGTTTACAGTGACCGTTTTCATTTTCAGGTTTCAATCTGTTTTCTCCTATATGGATACATGTATTTATAACTCTAAATCAAACACGGTTTGTGCTAGCTCATTGAAACTATGCACAATAAAGCATTTCCAAGTTCTATCTCTATGGATTGTTTCCTATTGATGTAGCCCTATGCATAGATGGCGAACATCACTTTTATTGAAAGGGGTTGCCAATTTCCGCAAAACTATGAGTTTCCTGAAATCTCAGTAAACTTTCATTCACCAATCTTGATGATACTTTCAGGTAATGATCAGTACACCAATCCCACTTGGCTCACCAAATTTCGTTCTTCTAGGTTAATCTGTTCGTTTGCAGTGACCGTTTTCATTTTCAGGTTTCACTCTGTTTTCTCCTATATGGATACATGTATTTGGAACTCTAAATCAAACACGGTTTGTGCTAGCTCTTTTAAACTATGCACAATAAAGTAGTTCGAAGTTCTATCACTACGGTTTGTTTCCTATTTATATAGCTCCAAGCAGAGACTGAGGAAAGTCACTTTCTTTGAAAGGGGTTGCCTAGCTTCCTCAAAACAACGAGGTTCCTAAAATCTCAGCAAACTTTTTTTCACCCAATCTTGATGATACTTTCCGGTAATGATCAGTACACCAATCCCACTTCGCTCACCAAATTTCGTTCTTCTAGTTTAAACTGTTCGTTTGCATTGACCATTTTCATTTTTTGGTTTCACTCGGTTTTCTCCTATATGGATACATGTATTTGGAACTGTAAATCAAAGACGGTTTGTGCTAGCTCTTTGAAACTGTGCACAATAAATTAGTGCCAAGTTTTAACTCTTTGGTTTGTTTCCTACTGATGTAGCCCTATGCATAGACTGGCAAACATCACTTTCATTGAAAGCGGTTGCCAATTTCCCCAAAACTACGAGTTTTCTTAAATATCAGCAAACATTTTTTCACAGAATCATGATGATACTTTCAGGTAATGATCAGTACACCAATCCCACTTGGCTCACCAAATTTCGTTCTTCTAGATTAAACCGTTCATTTCAATGACCGTTTTCATTTTTAGGTTTCACTCTGTTTTCTCCTATATGGATACATGTAGTTGGAACTCTAAACCAAACACGGTTTATGCTAGCTCTTTGAAACTATGCACAATAAAGTAGTTCCCAGTTTTACCTCCATGGTTTGTTTCCTATTGATATACCCCAAGCAGAGACTGAGGAAAATCACTTTCTTTGAAGCAGTTGCCAATCTTCCTCAAAACTACGAGTTTCCTGAAATCTCAGGAAATATTTTTTCACCCAACCTTGATGATACTTTCAGGTAACGATCAGGACACCAATCCCACTTGGCTCACCAAATATCGTTCTTCTAGGTTAAATCGTTCGTTTGCAGTGACCGTTTTCTTTTTCAGGTTTCACTCTGTTTTCTCCTATATGGATATAAGTAGTTGGAACTCTAAATCAAACACGGTTTGGGCTAGCTCTTTGAAAATATGCACAATAAAGTAGTTCCAAGTTTTACCTGTATGGTTTGTTTCCTATTGATGTAGACCTATGCAGAGACTGGCGAACATCACTTTCATTGAAAGGGGTTGCCAAGCTTCCTCAAAACTACGAGTTTCCTGAAATTTCAGCAAATATTTTTTCACCCAATCTTGATCATACTTTCAGGTAATGGTCAGTACACCAATCCCACTTGGCTCAAAAATTTCGTTCATCTAGGTTAAACCGTTCGTTTGCAGTGACCATTTTCATTTTCAGGTTTCACTCTGTTTTCTCCTATATGGATACATGTAGTAGGAACTCTAAATCAAACACGGTTTATGCTAGCTCTTTGAAACTATGCACAATAAATTAGTTCCAAGTTGCATCACTAGGGTTTGTTTCCTATTATTATAGCCCCAAGCAGAGACTGAGGAAAATCACTTTCATTGAGAGGGGTTGCCAAGCTTCCTCAAAACTACGAGTTTCCTTAAATCTCAGCAAACATTTTTTCACCCAATCTTGATGATACTTTCAGGTAATGATCACTACACCAATCCCACTTGGCTCACCAAATTTCGTTCTTCTAGGTTAAACCGTTCGTTTGTACTGACCGTTTTCATTGTCAGGTTTCACTCTGTTTTCTCCTATATGGATACATGTAGTTGGAAGTGTAAATCAAACACAGTTTCTGCTAGCTTTTTGAAACTATGCACAATAAAGTAGTCCAAGTTCTATCTCTATGGTTTGTTTCCTATTGATGTAGCCCTATGCAGAGACTGGCGAACATCACTGTCATTGAAAGGGGTTGCCAATTTCCCCAAAACTACGAGTTTCCTGAAATCTCAGCAAACATTTTTTCACCCAATCTTGATTATACTTTCAGGTAATGATCAGTACACCAATCCCACATGGCTCACCAAATTTCGTTCTTCTAGGTTAAACCGTTCGTTTACAGTGACCGTTTTCATTTTCAGGTTTCACTCTGTTCTCTCCTATATAGATACGTGTATTTGGAACTCAAAATGAAACACGGTTTGTGATAGCTCTTTGAAACTATGCACAATAAAGTAGTTCCAAGTATTACCTTTATGGATTGTTTCCTATTGATATAGCCCCAAGCAGAGACTGAGGAAAATCACTTTCATTGAAAGGGGTTGCCAAGCTTCCTCAAACCTACGAGTTTCCTGAAATCTCAGCAAACATTTTTTCACCCAATCTTGATGATACTTTCAGATAATGATCAGTACACCAATCCCACTTGGCTCACCAAATTTGCATCTTCTAGGTTAAACCGTTCGTTTGCAGTGACCGTTTTCATTTTCAGGTTTCACTCTGATTTCTCCTATATGGATACATGTAGTTTAAACTCTAAATCAAACACGGTTTGTTCTAGCTCTTTGGAACTAAGCACAAGAAAATAGTTCCAAGCTCTATCACTATGGTTTGTTTCGTATTGATATAGCCCAAGCAGAGACTGAGGAAAATCACTTTCTTTGAAAGGAGTTGCCAATCTTCCTCAAAACTATGAGTTTCCTGAAATCTCAGGAAACATTTTTTCACCCAATCTTGATGATATTTTCAGGCAATGGTCAGTACACCATTCCCACTTCGCTCACCAAATTTCGTTCTTCTAGTTTAAACCGTTCTTTGCAATGACCGTTTTCATTTTCAGGTTTCACTCTGTTTTCTCCTATATGCTTTCATGTATTTGGACCTCTAAATCAAACACGGTTTGTGCTAGCTCTTTGAAACTATGCACAATAAAGTAGTTCCAAGTTCTATCGCTACAGTTTATTTCCTATTGATATAGCTCCAAGCAGAGACTGAGGAAAATCACTTTCTTTGAAAGGTGTTACGAAGCTTCCTCAAAACTATGAGGTTCCTGAAATCTCAGCAAACATTTTTTCACTCAATCTTGATGACACTTTCCGGTAATGATCAGTACACCAATCCCACTTGGCTCACCAAGTTTCGTTCTTCTAGTTTAAACCATTTGCAGTGACCGTTTTCATTTTTTGGTTTCACTCGGTTTTCTCCTATATGGATACATGTAGTTGGAATTGTAAATCAAAGACGGTTTGTGCTAGCTCTTTGAAAGTATGCACAATAAAGTAGTGCCAAGTTTTAACACTTTGGTTTGTTTCCTATTGATACAGCCCCAAGCAGAGACTGAGAAAAATCACTTTCTTTGAAAGGGGTTGCCAAGCTTCCTCAAAACTACGAGTTTCCTCAAATCTCAGCAAACATTTTTTCACCCAAACTTGATGATACTTTGGGGTAATGATCAGAACACCAATCTCAATTGGCTCACCAAATTTGGTTCTTCTAGGTTAAACCGTTCGTTTGCAGTGACTGTTTTCATTTTTAGGTTTCACTGTGTTTTCTCCATAATGGATACATATAGTTGGAACTCTAAATCAAACACGGTTTGTGCTAGCTCTTTGAAACTATGCACAATAAAGTAGTTCAAATTTTTACCTCTATCAGATGCCGTGTCTCTGGTTTAATGTCAAACTCCTTGATCCATTTTGAGTTAACTTTTGTGCATGGCGAGACATAGCGATTCAGCTTCATTTTGATGCAAATGGATTTCCAGTTTTCCCAGCACCATTTGTTGAAGATGCTATCCTTCCTCCATTGTATGCTTTTAGACCCTTTATCAAATATAAGATAGTTGTAGTTTTGTGGGTTGGTTATTGTGTCCTCTATTCTGTACCATTGGTCCACCCGCCTGTTTTGGTACCAGTACCATGCTGTTTTAGTTACTATTGCTCTGTAGTATAGTTTGAAGTCTGGTATAGCTATACCGCCTGATTCACACTTCCTGATTAGCATTGTTTTTGCTATTCTGGGTCTTTTATTATTCCATATGTATTTCATGATTCTTTTATCTATTTCTACAAGAAATGCTGCTGGGATTTTTATTCGCATTGCATTAAACTTATAGAGAACTTTTGGTAATATCTCCATCTTGATGATGTTGGTTCTGACTATGCATGAGCAGGGTATATTTTTCCATCTTCTAAGGTCTTCTTCTATATCATTCTTTAGGGTTCTGTAATTTTCCTTGTATAAACCTTTCACCTCTTTTGTTAGGTTGATTCCCAACTATTTTATTTTTTGGGGGGATATTGTGGGGTATGATCTACATACTGTGGGATCGGGCTCCAAATTCCTCAATAGAACACCCATAGCGCTAGAGTTAACAAATAGAATCAACAAATGGGACTTACTCAAACTAAAAAGTTTTTTCTCAGCAAAAGAAACAATAAGAGAGATAAACAGGGAGCCTACATCCTTGGAACAAATCTTTACTCCACACACTTCAGATAGAGCCCTAATAACCAGAATATACAAAGAACTCAAAAAATTAGACAATAAGATAACAAATAACCCAATCAATAAATGGGCCAAGGACCTGAACAGACACTTCTCAGAGGAGGACATACAATCAATCAATAAGTACATGAAAAAATGCTCACCATCGCTAGCAGTCAGAGAAATGCAAATCAAAACTACCCTAAGATACCATCTCACCCCAGTAAGATTGGCAGCCATGAGAAAGTCAAACAACAATAAGTGCTGGAGAGGATGCGGGGAAAAGGGCACTCTTGTTCATTGCTGGTGGGACTGCAAATTGGTGCAGCCAATTTGGAAAGCAGTATGGAGATTTCTTGGAAAGCTGGGAATGGAACCACCATTTGACCCAGCTATTCCCCTTCTCGGTCTATTCCCCAAAGACCTAATAAGAGCATGCTACAGGGACACTGCTACATCGATGTTCATAGCAGCACAATTCACAATAGCAAGATTGTGGAATCATCCTAGATGCCCTTCAATAGATGAATGTATAAAAAAATGTGGCATTTATACACAATGGAGTATTACTCTCCATTAAGAAATGACAAAATCATAGAATTTGGAGGGAAATGGATGGCATTAGAGCAGATTATGCTAAGTGAAGCTAGTCAATCTTTAAAAAATAAATACCAAATGAAAACTTTGATATAAGAGGAGTAAACAAGGACAGGGTAGGGACGAAAGTTTGAGAAGAAGATTTACATTAAACAGGGATGAGAGGTGGGAGGGAAAGGGAGTGAGAAGGGAAACCGCATGGAAATGGAAGGCGATCCTCAGGGTTATACAAATGACATATAAGAGGAAAGGAGGGGTAAGACAAGATAATACAAATCGAAGAAATGATTTACAGTAGAAGGGGTAGAGAGAGAAAAGGGGAGGGGAGGGGAGGGGAGGGGGGATAGTAGAGAATAGGACAGACAGCAGAATGCATCAGACACTAGAAATGCAATTTGTCAATCAATGGAAGGGTCACTGATGTGATACAGCAATTTGTATACGGGGTAAAATTGGGAGTTCATAACCCACTTGAATCAAACTGTGAAATATGATGTATTAAGAACTACGTAATGTTTTGAACGACCAACAATTAAAAAAAAAAAGAGGCTGACTCATAGTTGGGTAGGGAGGGGGAGCATGGAAGGAATAGATAAATTCTAGATAGGGAAGAGGGGTGTGAGGAAAAGGGAGAGAGCAGGGGATTAGCAAGTATGGTGAAATGTGATGGGCATCATTATCCAAAGTACATGTATGAAGACAAGAATTGGGTGTCAACATACTTTATATAAAAATAGAGATATGAGAAATGTTGGTATATATGTGTAACAAGAATTGTAATGCAAAAAAAGTACAAGTATAAAGATATGAATTGGCATGAACATACTTTATATACAAATATATGAAAAATTGTGCTCTATGACACTCGTATTGCTGTATGTATATATGTGGCCGTATAACCAATGTGATTCTGCAACCTGTACACTTGGAAAAATGAGAAATCATACCCCATTTGATTCAAATGTATGATATGTCAAGATCATTGTATTGTCATGAGCAACTAATAAAAAAAATTATGCCTTAAAAAAAAATTTACCTGTATTATTTGTTTCCTATTGATATAGCCCCAAGCAGAGACTGAGGAAAATCACTTTCATTGAAAGGGGTTGCCAAGCTTCCTCTAAACTACAGGTTTCCTGAAATCTCAGCAAACATTTTTTCACCCAATCTTGATGATACATACAAGTAATGATCAGTGCACCAATACCACTTGGCTCACCAAATTTCGTAATTCTAGGTTAAACCGTTCGTTTGCAGTGACCGTTTTCATTTTCAGGTTTCACTCTCTTTTCTCCTATATGGATACATGTACTTGGAACTCTAAATCAAACACGGTTTGTCCTAGCTCTTTGAAACTATGCACAATAAAGTAGTTCCGAGTTCTTTATCTTTGGTTTGTTTCCTATTGATGTAGCCCTATGCAGGGACAGGCGAACATCACTTTCATTGAAAGGAGTTGCCAATTTCCCCAAAACTACGAGTTTCCTGAAAACTCAGCAAACATTTTTTGACCAATCTTGATGATACTTTCAAGTAATGATCAGTACACCAGTCCAACTTGGCTCACAAATTTCATTCTTCTAGGTTAAACCGTTCCTTTGCAGTGACCGTTTTCATTTTCAGGTTTCACTCTGTTTTCTCCTATATGGATACAAGTAGTTGGAACTCTAAATCAAACACGGTTTGGGCTAGCTCTTTGAAAATATGCACAATAAAGTAGTTCCAAGTTTTACCTGTATGGTTTGTTTCCTATTGATGTAGTCCTATGCAGAGACTGGCGAACATCACTTTCATTGAAAGGGGTTGCAAAGCTTCCTCAAAACTACGAGTTTCCTGAAGTCTCAGCAAACATTTTTCACCCAATCTTGATGATACTTTCAGGTAATGATCAGTACACCAATCCCACTTGGCTCAAAAAATTTCGTTCTTCTAGATTAAACCATTCGTTTGCAGTGACCATTTTCATTTTCAGGTTTCACTCTGTTTTCTCCTGTATGGATACATGTATTTGGAACTCTAAATCAAACACGGTTTCTCCTAGCTCTTTGAAACTATGCACAATAAATTAGTTCCAATTTGTATCACTAGGGTTTGTTTCCTATTGATATAGCCCCAAGCAGAGACTGAGGAAAATCACTTCATTGAAAGGGATTGACAAGATTCCTCAAAACTACGAGTTTCCTGAAATCTCAGCAAACATTTTTTCACCCAATCTTGATGATACTTTCAGGTGATGATCAGTACACCAATCCCACTTGGCTCACCAAATTTCGTTCTTCTAGGTTAAACCGTTCGTTACCGTTTTCATTGTCAGGTTTCACTCTGTTTTCTCCTATATGGATACATGTAGTTGGAACTCTAAATCAAACACGGTTTGTGCTAGCTTTTTGAAACTATGCACAATAATGTAATTCCAAGTATTACCTTTATGGATTGTTTCCTATTGATATAGCCCCAAGCAGAGACTGAGGAAAATCACTTTCAATGAAAGGGGTTGCCAAGCATCCTCAAAACTACGAGTTTCCTGAAATCTCAGCAAACATTTTTTCACCCAATCTTGATGATACTTTCAGGTAATGATCAGTACACCAATCCCACTTGACTCACCAAATTTTGTTTCCTATTGATATAACTCAAAGCAGAGACTGAGGAAAATCAATTTCATTAAAATGGATTGCCAAGCTTCCTCAAAACTCCGAGTTTCCTGAAATCTCTGCAAACATTTTTTCACCCAATCTTGGTGGTACTTTCAGGTAATGATCAGTACACCAATCCCACTTGGCTCAAAAATTTCGTTCTTCTAGGTTAAACCGTTCATTTGCAGTGACCGTTTTCATTTTCAGGTTTCACTCTGTTTTCTCCTATATGAATACATGTAGATGGAACTCTAAATCAAACACGGTTTGTTGCTTGCTCTTTGAAAGTATGCACTATAAAGTAGTTCCAAGTTCTATCTCTATGGTTTGTTTCCTCTTGATATAGCCCAAAGCAGAGACTGAGGAAAATCACTTTCATTGAAAGGGGTTGCCAATTTCCCCGAAACTACGAGTTTCCTGAAATCTCAGCAAACAATTTTTCACCCAATCTTGATGATACTTTCAGGGAATGATCAGTACACCAATCCCACTTGACTCAATAAATTTTGTTTCCTATTGATATAACCCCAAGTAGAGACTGAGGGAAATCACTTTCATTGAAAGGGGTTGCCAAGCATCCTCAAAACTACGAGTTTTCGGAAATCTTAGCAAACATTTTTTCACCCAATCATGATGATAGTTTCAGGTAATGATCAGTACACGAATCCCACTTGGCTCACTAATTTCGTTCTTCTAGTTTAATCCGTTCGTTTGCAGTGACCGTTTTCATTTTTAGGTTTCACTCTGTTTTTTCCAATATGGATACATGTAGGTGGAACTCTAAATCAAACAAGGTGTGTGCTAGCTCTTTGAAACTATGCACAATAATATAGTTCAAAGTTCTATCTCTATGGTTTGTTTCCTATTGATGTAGTCCTATGCAGAGACTGGCGAACATCACTTTCATTGAAAGAGGTTGCCAATTTATCCGAAACTACGAGTTTCCTGAAATCTCAGCAAACAATTTTTCATCCAATCTTGATGATACTTTCTGGTAATGATCAGTACACCAATCCCACTTGGCTCACCAAATTTCCATCTTCTAGGTTAAACTGTTCGTTTGCAGTGACCGTTTTCATTTTTAGGTTTCACTCTGTTTTCTCCTATATGGATACATGTAGTTGGAACTCTAAACCAAACAGGGTTTATGCTAGCTCTTTGAAACTATGCACCAATAATGTAGTTCCATGTTTTACCTCTATGGTTTGTTGCCTATTGATATAGCCCAAGCAGAGACTGAGGAAAATCACTTTCTTTGAAAGCAGTTGCCAATCTTCCTCAAAACTACGAGTTTCCTGAAATCTCAGCAAACATTTTTTCACCCAATCTTGATGATACTTTCAGGTAACGATCAGGACACCAATCCCACTTTGCTCACCAAATTTCGTTCTTGTAGGTTAAACCGTTTGTTTGCAGTGACTGCTTTCATTTTCAGGAGTCACTCTGTTTTCTCCTATATGTATACAAGTAGTTGGAAATCTAAATCAAACACGGTTTGGGCTAGCTCTTTGAAAATATGCACAATAAAATAGTTCCAAGTTCTATCTCTATGATTTGTTTCCTATTGATGTAGCCCTATTCAGAGACTGGCGAACATCCAATTTCATTGAAAGGGGTTGCCAAGCTTCCTCAAAACTACGAGTTTCCTGATATCTTAGCAAATATTTTTTCACCCAATCTTGATGATACTTTCAGGTAATGGTCAGTACACCAATCCCACTTGGCTCACCAAATTTCGTTCTTCCAGGTTAAACCGTTTGTTTGCAGTGACCGTTTTCAATTTCAGGTTTCACTCTGTTTTCTCCAATATGGATACATGTAGTTGGAACTCTAAATCAAACACAGTTTCTACTAGCTCTTTGAAACTATGCACAATAAATTAGTTCCAAGTTCTATCACTATGGTTTGTTTCCTATTGATATAGCCCCAAGCAGAGACTAAGGAAAATCACTTCATTTAAAGGGGTTGCCAAGATTCCTCAAAACTACGAGTTTCCTGAAATCTCAGCAAATATTTTTTCACCCAAACTTCATGATACTTTCAGGTAATGATCAGTACACCAATCCCACTTGGCTCACCAAATTTCATTCTTCTAGGTTAAACCGTTCATTTGCAGGGACCGTTTCATTTTCAGGTTTCACTCTGTATTCTCCTAAATGGATACATGTAGTTGGAACTCTAAATCAAACACGGTTTGTGCTAGGGCTTTGAAACTATGCACAATAAAGTAGTTCCAAGTTCTATCTCTGTGGTTTGTTTCCTATTGACGTAGCCAAAGGCAGAGACTGGCGAACATCACATTCATTGAAAGGGGTTGCCAATTTCCCCAAATCTACATATTTCCTGAAATCTCAGCAAACATTTTTTCACCCAATCTTGATGATAATTTCAGGTAATGATCAGTACACCAATCCCACTTGGCTCACAAAATTTCGTTCTTCTAGTTTAAACCGTTCGTTTGCAGTGACCATTTTCATTTTTATGTTTCACTCGGTTTTCTCCTATATGGATACATGTATTTGGAACTCTAAATCAAACACGGTTTGTGCTAGCTCTTTGAAAGTATGCACAATAACGTAGTTCAAAGTTCTATTTCTGTAGTTTGTTTCCTATTGATATAGCCCTATGCAGAGACTGAGGAAAAATCACTTTCATTTTGAATGGAGTTGCCAAACTTCCTCAAAACTACGAGTTTCCTGAAATCTCAGCAAACATTTTTTCACCCAATCTTGATGATACTTCAGGGAATGATCAGTACACCAATCCCACTTGGCTCACCAAATTTCCATCTTCTAGGTTAAACCGTTCGTTTGCAGTGACCATTTTCATTTTCAGGTTTTACCCTGATTTCTCCTATATGGATACATGTAGTTTGACTCTAAATCAAACACCGTTTGTGCTAGCTCTTTGGAAATAAGCACAATAAAGTAGTTCCAAGTCTATCACTATGGTTTGTTTCCTATTTATATAGCCCCAAGCAGAGACTGAGGATAATCACTTTCATTGAAAGGAGTTGCCAAGCTTCCTCAAAACTACGAGTTTCCTGAAATCTCAGCAAATATTTTTTCACCCAAACTTGATCATACTTTCAGGTAATGGTCAGTACACCAATCCCACTTGGCTCACCAAATTTCGTTCTTCTAGGTTAAACCATTTGTTTGCAGTGACCGTTTTCATGTTTAGGTTTCACTCTCTTATCTCCTTTATGGATACATGTAGTTGGAACTCTAAATCAAACACGGTTTGTGCTAGCTCTTTGAAACTATGCACAATAAAGTAGTTCAAGTTTTACCTCTATGGTTGTTTCCTATTGATATAGCCCCAAGCAGAGACTGAGAAAAATCCCTTTCATTGAAAGGGGTTGCCAAGCTTCCTCAAAACTACGTGTTCCCTGAAACCTCAGCAAATATTTTTCATTCAATCTTGATGATACTTTCAGGTAATGATCAGTACACCAATCCCACGTGGCTCACCAAATATCGTTGTTCTAGTTTAAACCGTTCATTTGCAGTGACCGTTTTCATTTTCAGAGTTCACTCTGTTATCTCCTATATGGATACATGTAGTTGGAACTCTAAATCAAACACGGTTTGTGCTAGCTCTTTGAAACTATGCACAATAAAGTAGTTCCAAGTCTATCTCTATGGTTTGTTTCCTATTGATGTAGCCCTATGCAGAGACTGGTGAACATCACTTTCATTGAAAGGAGTTGCCAATTTCCCCAGAACTACGAGTTTCCTGAAATCTCACCAAACATTTTTTCACCCAATCTTGATGATACTTTCAGGTAATGGTCGGTACACCAATCCCACTTGGCTCACCAAATTTCGTTCTTCTAGTTTCAATCGTTCGTTTGCAATGACCGTATTCATTTTCAGTTTTCACTCTGTGTTCTCCTATATGGATACATGTATTTGGAACTCTAAATTAAACACGGTTTGTGCTAGCTCTTTGAAACTATGCACAATAAAGTAGTTCCAAGTTCTATCTCTATGGTTTGTCTTTTATTGATATAGCCCCAATCAGAGACTGAGGAAAATCTCTTTCATTGAAAGGGTTTGCCAAGCTTTCTCACAACTAGGAGTTTTCTGAAACCTCAGCAAACATTTTTTCAACCAATCTTGATGATACTTTCAGGTAATGATCAGTACACCAATCCCACTTGGCTCACCAAATTTGGTTGTTCTAGGTTAAACCTTTCGTTTCCAGTAACCGTTTTCATTTTCAGGTTTCACTCTGTTTTCTCCTATATGGATACATGTATTTGGAACTCTAAATCAATCACGGTTTGTGCTAGCTCTTTGAAACTATGCACAATAAAGTAGTTCCAAGTCTGTCTCGATGGTTTGTTTCCTATTGATGTAGCCTATGCAGAGACTGGTGAACATCACTTTCATTGAAAGGGGTTGCCAATTTCCCCAGAACTACGTGTTTCCTGAAATCTCAGCAAACATTTTTTCACCCAATCATGATGACACTTTCAGGTAATGGTCGGTACACCAATCCCACTTGGCTCACCAAATTTCGTTCTTCTAGTTTAAACCGTTCATTTGTAGTGTGTATTTTCATTTTCTGGTTTCACTCTGTTTTCTCCTATATGGATACATGTATTTGGAACTCTAAATCAAACACGGTTTGTGCTAGGTCTTTGAAAATATGCGCAATAAATTAGTTCAAAATTTTACCTCTATGGTTTGTTTCCAATTGATATAGCCCAAGCAGAGACTGAGGAAAATCACTTTCATTGAAAGGGGTTGCCAAGCTTCCTCAAAACTACGAGTTTCCTGAAATCTCAGAAAACATTTTTTCACCCAATCTTGATGATACTTTCAGGTAATGATCAGTACACCAATCCCACTTGGCTCACCAGATTTCGTTCTTCTAGGTTAAACCGTTCGTTTGCAGTGACCGTTTTCATTTTCAAGGTTTCACTCTGTTTTCTCCTTATGGATACATGTAGTTGGAACTCTAAATCAAACATGGTTTGTGCTAGCTTTTTGAAACTATGCAACAATAAAGTCGTTCCAAGTCCATCTCTATGGTTTGTTTCCTATTGATGTAGCCCTATGCAGAGACTGGAGATCATCACTTTCATTGAAAGTCCTTGCCAATTTCCCCAAAACTACGAGTTTCCTGAATCTCAGCAAACATTTTTTCACCCAATCTTGATGATACTTTCAGGTAATGATCAGTACACCAATCCCACTTTGTTGAGAGCCACATCCAAAGGGGCCCCAACAAACTTCCAGCTGCCAGCTGATGATTGGGGCCACAGCCAAAGGGGCCCCAACAAACTTTAAGCTGCCAGCAAACTTCCAGCTGCCAGCTGATGATTGGCTCACAGCGGCCCCAGCAACATCTAGCTGATTGGCTCCTCTGCGGTCATGTTCATTGGGCTGTTTCCCTGCCCTTCAGACTATGGACCTGCTCATTGTGGGACTTCTTTGGCTCCTCCCACGCGACCCAGCCAATCGGCCTCAAGAGCAGGAGGATGGTGGGAGGTGGAGTGGTTTGTGTGGGGAGTGGCTTGTGGAAGCCGGTGGTGGCAGTTGGGCTCTGAGGGTTTTTCCTGAGGATCTGTTTTGCTTGGCGTTTGTAGTTCTAAAAATACAGTTAGTTTCTTTTGACAAGTGGCTCCTGAATTGTGCCCAGCCAGACTTCGGCATTTGGTGGCTCACAAGGGGTGTGACTGAGGGTAAGTAAACTGCTCGCCCCTGAGGGCAGGGCGTGAGGATGTATAGCCATTCTAAGTTTCCTCTTTTGTTTTGCTTTTTTTGTTTTAAGTTGCTTGTCCCTGGAGATGAGTGAGACAGAAGGAAAACCACTCACATCTGAGGAACAGATATTGAGAAAGGTCGGATGGACATTTCAGTCCCTGGAGATGAGTGAAACGGAAGAAAAACCGGCTCACAACTGAGGAAAAATTATTTGCGTGTGAGGAATAGATAGGGAGAAAGGACGGATGGACATGTCAGGAGGATAGAAAGGCTATAATGATTTTGTGTTGTTCCAACTTTATTTCATTCTGTCTCTTTTTGGTTTGGTGTTATCTTGCTGGGTTGTATTATAGTAGAAATATGGGATCAGCAATTAGTAAAAAACAAACCAAAAGAGTGTTAAGTAATTTGTTAGAGCAAGGAGGCTTCCCAATAAAATCAAGAGCAGTCAGGGCATACGTTGATATAATACAAAAATATAGCCCATGGCTTTTTAAGGAGGAGTTGTTAGATATATCACAATGGAACCATCATGGTGAGGATTTAAAAAGAATAGAACAGAACAACCCAGGGACTCTGCCAGTTGGCACATTGCCATTGTGGACGAACGTATCTAGTTTGCTTAGTCCAAAGCCTTCAGATCAGACAAAGGTAGAGGAAGGAGAAGACATATTGAGTCAAGTAAAAGAGGTCTCTCAAGTTAGTCAGAATGAGGAAAAGATTCAAGTACAAGAGAAGGTCTTTCAAGCTAGTGAGACAGAGGAAGGAAGTTTAGAGCAGAAAAAGCCATCAGGGGAAATGTTACAACAGGAGACTGCTAATAACACCTTTCTATCAGAGAGCGAAAGTCTCCAACCAACAGCACCACCTCTACAGGAGACTGCTACTAACAGCATTCTATCACTTGAGGGCATAAGTGTCCAATCAACAGCACCACCTCCATATGCTAAGAGACTCCCAACACCCGCAGTTGATAGTTGGGATCCTGAGACAGGATCTCAAATATGCCCTGTATTTGAGGTAGGAGGGCAGCGAATTTACCAGGGTTTAAATTTCAAATCAGTGAAGGAGCTAAAAGAGGCTGTAACAACCTATCTTCCTCAAGCACGCCTCACTGTAAGCTTGGTCGAATCCATTACCAACTTAAACATGACACCAGCAGATTGGGCTAATATTTGTAAAGCTATGTTACCTGGAGGGACAATACCTGTTATGGAAGGTTGCCAATGAGGAATTTTGCAAGGAGACGGCTAGGCGAAATGCAGCAGCTGGTTATCCTCAGAGAAATCTAGATATGTTGTTAGGAAAGGGACCTTATGAGGATTGGCAGCAACAACTTGCATATGATCCTGGCGTATACGCACAAATTGCTGCAGATGCAGTTAAGGCATGGAAGACTTTACAAGGACATGGAGGTTTACAAGGTCAATTATCTAAGATAATACAAGGAACTAATGAACCTTATGCTGAATTTGTAGATAGGCTTATTCAAACAGCTACCAGAGTTTTGGGGAATACAGAACAAGCAATGCCATAATAAAACAAACTGGCTTATGGCCAAGCAAATCGTTGGTGCAGAGATATCATTAGACCATGGAAACAGGAAGATTTAAACACATATATTAAATTATGTAGAGACATTAATGAACAAGAGCAAGTCATGGCAGCTGCAGTAAAACAGGCTTTAGATGCCAGAGACATTAATGAACAAGGGCAAATTGTGACAGCTGCAGAAAAACAGGCTTTAGATGCCAGAGACATTAATGAACAAGGGCAAATTGTGGCAGCTGCAGTAAAACAGGCTTTAGATTCCAGGCCAAGAACATGCTACAATTGTGAACAAACAGGACATTTTAAAAGGAATTGCCCTATAGGAGGTGGGTTTAACAAAACTAGGTATCAAAGGAGTAGAATACCGGGTATTTGCCCACGAAGCCATAGAGGGAGACATTGGGCTAATGAATGCTGTTCTCAAACCACCATAGAGGGTACTCCATTATATTGGGCTAATGAATGCCGTTCTCAAACCACCATAGAGGGTACTCCATTATCAAAAAACGAACAAGGACAAGGTGTTTATCCACAATATCGTGGACAAAGGCATTGGGCTAAGTTGCCAAAACATGGACAGGGGGCCCAATGCTCCGGGGCCCCAAACCACAAATATATGGAGCACTGGAGGAACCCAGCAACCCCAGCAACCCCATCAGGGTAGTGCCCAGGGCATCAGATCCCTCATCAGACAAACCAGAGGGAGCGCAGGGTTGGACATCTGCGCCTCCGCCAAATCAGTACTAACTCCAGAGATGGGAGTTCAAATCATTCCCACAGGGGTGAAAGGACCTCTTCCCAAAGGAACAGTAGGCTTATTATTGGGACGCAGCTCTTCTACTCTAAAAGGACTTTTGATAAGTCCTGGGGCAATTGATCCCGATTATGAAGGTGAAATAAAAATTATAGCCAGTTCTCCAAAGAGTATATCAGTAATTTCACCAGGAGATAGAATAGCACAGTTACTAATAATACCAAGTCTACATGATAAATTTTCCAGTCATGCTGTAGAAAGAGGTTCCAAGGGATTAGGCTCCACAGGTGTAGATTGGGCTATGCTTTCTTTAAAGTTAGATTCTCGCACCATGCTAAAACTAAATATTGAAGGACATGAATTTAATGGGCTACTGGATACAGGTGCAGAACTTAGCATTATCTCTCGTCAAGAATGGCCAAAACATTGGCCATTACAACAAGCCACTCAAACTCTTCGAGGCCTAGGAGTGGCGAATAATCCTGATAAAAGTGCAATGGTATTAGATTGGAAGGATCCTGAAGGATGTGAAGGAACTATACAGCCATATGTATTGGATCATCTTCCTGTAAATTTATGGGGACGAGATGTCTTAGATCAATTAGGTTTGACATTAACAAATAATATCAATCAAAATGCACCCACTATTATGGCTAGACAAGGTTTTAGGAAAGAAAAAGATTAGAAAAACAAGAACAAGGTATAGCAGCACCAATACAAATAAATCAAGGAACAGACAGACATGGGTTGGATTTTCACAAAGGGCCACTGAGACAATAAAAATTACCTGGAAATCAGAAAGACCAGTATGGGTTACTCAGTGGCCCCTTGACTAAAGAAAAGATACAAGTAGCCCATGATCTGGTCAAACAACAATTAGTGGAAGGACATATACAACCTTCTGTATCTCCCCATAATACTCCCACTTTTGTCATCAAAAAGAAATCTGGTAAATGGAGATTATTGCAAGATTTAAGAGCCATTAATAATGAAATGGTCATTATGGGACCTGCTCAATCGGGGATTCCTCAGTTGTCTGCTTTGCCAAAAACTTGGTATGTTTTAGTTATAGATATTAAAGATTGCTTTTTTTTCAAATTCCAATTCATCCTGAGGATAGTCCACGTTTTGCATTTACTATCCCTGCACTAAATCATGAAGGTCCTGATCAGAGATATGAATGGAAAGTACTCCCTCAAGGGATGGCTAACAGCCCAACTATGTGTCAAATTTATGTTAACAAAGTAATCCAGCCACTTAGAAATCAAAATCCTGAGCTACAAATATTTCACTATATGGATGACATATTATTAGCACACAAAGCTAAAACCACATTGCTAGAATGTTATGCCACACTTACAAACTTATTAAAAAATTATAATCTAGAGATAGCAATAGATAAAGTACAATTAAATTTTCCAATTAATTATTTGGGAGTTCTATTATCCTCAACCATGATCCGTCCACCAAAAAATTCAAATACGAGTAGATCAACTCAAATCACTTAATGACTTTCAAAAGTTATTAGGAGACATAAATTGGATAAGACCTTATCTAGGTATTCCAACAGGAGAATTGGGACCTTTATTTGATATCCTAAAAGGTCCATCAGATCCAAATTCACCCCGAATGTTGACGCCTGAAGCAAGAAAGGCATTAAAAATCATTGAAACATATATGGAAAATATGCATTAGGATAGAATTGATATTAAGTTTGCCTTTATTATTTTATTGTACTATCAACAAAAAATATTCCTACAGGAGTATTTTGGCAAGAAGGTCCATTATTATGGATACATTTATCTTATTCTCCTAACACTATTCTTACTAGGTATCCTGAGGCTGTAGGACAATTAATACTCAAAGGAATAAAAACAGCAAAGGCAGTGTTTGGAATTTCTCCTAATAAAATTATTACTCCATATACTATGAATCAAATTGATGAATTAGCTAATGAGTTAAATACTTGGGCAATAATCATGTGCAAATCTAATGTTTCATTTGATAACCACTTACCATCTAATCCTTTATTGTCTTTTTGGTCATTGCATCCTGTAATTTTTCCAAAAATGACAAGAAAATCACCTATCATGAATGCTCCAAATATATTCACTGATGGGTCAAATAATGGTACAGCAGCAATAGTTACACCTGATCGAACTTTTACATTTGTAGTACCCAAACAATCAGCTCAAAAGGTAGAGCTTAATGCAGTATTACAAACTTTTGTGATGTTTAAAGATTCTGTATTTAATTTATTTTCTGATAGTCAGTATATAGTTAATTGTATAGTATCCCTTGAAGATGCTGGTAGGATTTCCCCTTCTTCTACTGTTTTCTCTTTGTTTTCCACTATACAAAGTTTAATCTGGGACAGAAAAGATCCATTCTTTATAGGACATATCATGGCACATAAAGGATTGCCTGGAGCCCTTTGTTTGGGCAATGGTTTAGCAGATAAAACTACACATGACATACATATTTTCTCTATACTAGAAGAAGCTATAAATTTTCATAAAAGGTTCCATGTCAATGCTAATACTTTACAAAAGCGTTTTAAAATAACTAAGGAACAAGCTAGACAAATAATAAAACAATGTCAAAATTGTGTGACCTTTTTACCACAAGTTAATCTTGGAGTAAATCCTAGAGGACTGATACCTAACCATATTTGGCAGATGGACGTCCCACACTTGCCAGAATTTGGAAAATTAAAATGTTTGCATGTTACAGTTGATACTTCTTCTGGATTTTTGATGGGCTCCCTTCATGCCGGAGAAAAAACTAAAGATGTTATAGCTCATTGCTTACAAAATTTTGCCACTGTGGGCATTCCAAAACAGTTAAAAATAGATTATGCCCCTGGTTATACGTCTACTTCTTTTAAACAATTTGCTCATCATTTGGCATTACTCATATAACAGGAATCCCATACAATCCACAGGGACAAGGCATAGTTGAAAGAGCTCATCAAACTATTAAAATGTACTTATTAAAGCAAAAATACGGAATTGGGAATGGGTATATATTCCCCAAAGATAAAACTTAAAATAACCCTTTTTACTCTAAACTTTTTAAATTTGGATTCATCAGGACTTAGTGCTGCAGAAAGGCATATGTGTCCAAAAAATGTACATAAGCCCAAGGTACTTTGGAAAGATATTCTAACAGGACAATGGAAAGGTCCTGACCCAGTAATTGTCTGGAGTCGGGGGTCTGTTTGTGTGTTTCCACAGGAAGAACAGCAGCCGATTTGGATTCCAGAGAGATTAACAAGGTCCTGACCCAGTGATTTTCTGGAGTCGGGGTCCTGTTTATATGTTTCCACAGGGAGAACAGCTGCCAATTTGGATTAACTAAAGCGAATTCCACAGACCAAAAAGAAGATGATTTGGCTCAAATCAATAATAGCTGATATCCAAAACTCCAATTTGGCTATCCTTACATCTGCGACAGAACCAGGATGCTTTTTTTCAATATCTGTTTTATTATTGCCCTTTCCCATATCATGAAGTTCTATTTTGTTTTTTGAGCTCATACAGACCTAGGTTAATGTTTTGCTGATCAGTTCTATTTTTTTTTTTTTTACTATAGAGTTTTTAAACATTGCAATGGAGATTTCACCTATAAAAAAGTTATAAGGCCTTTACTATTATGTTATGTGTTGTATGTTTTATATTATGTGTGCACACTTGTGTTTTGTGTTATATGTTTGAATGTACATATGTCCATATATCATATATGATGAGCGCTCATAAAAAAATGGATCCAAAATTTTTTTTTATTCACGTGATTTAAATGGTTTAATTTAAATTGGGTACATAACTGTTAAGAATTATTTTAATATATAAACAAAAAAGGAGGTTAACAGATCTGTTTGTTTACTTTCACCTATCCTTTTCATTATATTTAATAATTCTTTCCACGATAATGTAAATTGTTAAGAAAATTGTTTTCTTTTAGTGCCTTCTGGAATGTTACACAATGTTTTCTTTAGCCATTATTGCCAGAATTTCTATCTTCATCCCAGTGCCAGTGAAGACAATGTAAATTGTTAAGAAAATTGTTTTCTTTTAGTACCTTCTAGAATGTTATATAATTTTTTCTTTAGCCATTATTGCCAGAATTCCTATCCTCATCCCTGTGCCGGTGAAGACAAAGATAAAACTAATCTACAGTTTCTGCAATAGCCGTCACTGAACCGCTTACAGAAGTTGCCTAAACTATGTGTCACTTGTATACATTGTAAACTCACTTGTATGCATTGTGAACTATCTGTTGGTGCAGCGACTTGTGGTAGTGTTGGAGTATTTTTGCTGATGATGTCATCAGTGGTACAATTTTTCCAACAAGAGCTGTCGATTGGCTTGGTATATCTTCCTCCCTTCTGCTTGTCATGACCGTTCAGCTCTTTGGGGGCCAACAGAGGTGAGGCAAAGAACATCACCCTCCCACTGGTACCTCTCCACAGGTGTGGCTGTATACTGGACCGGTAGTCAATGACGGGTTAGATCCAATTACAATGGTACCAACCTAAGACAGGAGGCTGACGCCCTGAGGTCAGCTCATCCTAAGACGGGTAAGGACCATATGCAGTATTGGACAACCTAAGGCAGGCACGGTCCCTAAGCCACAAGCTTATTGTTTAAACAGAGAGGGGGAGATGATGAGAGCCACAGCCATAGGGGCCCCAACAAACTTCCAGCTGCCAGCAAACTTCCAGCTGCCAGCTGATGATTCGGGCCACAGAAAAAGAGGCCCCAACAAACTTCCAGCTGCCAGCAAACTTCCAGGTGCCAGCTGATGATTGGCTCACAGCGGCCCAAGCAACATCTAGCTGATTGGCTCCTCTGTGGTCATGTTCATTGGGCTGTTTCCCTGCCCTTCAGACTACGGAACTGCTCATTGGAGGACTTCTTTGGCTCCGCCCATGTGACCCAGCCAATCGGCCTCAACAGCAGGAGGAAGGTGGGAGGTGGAGTGGTTTGTGTGGGGAGAGGCCTGTGGAAGCCGATGGTGGCAGTTGGGCTCTGAGGGTTTTTCCTGAGGAGCTGTTTTGCTTGGCGTTTGTAGCTCTAAAAATAAAGTTAGTTTCTTTTGACAAGTGGCTCCTGAATTGTGCCCAGCCAGACTGCGGCACCACTTGGCTCACCAAATTTCGTTCTTCTAGGTTAAACCGTTCGTTTGCAGTGACCGTTTTCGTTTTTAGGTTTCACTCTGTTTTCTCCTATATGGATACATGTAGTTGGAACTCTAAATCAAACACGGTTTGTGCTAGCTCTTTGAAACTATGCAAAATAAAGTAGTTCCAAGATTTACCTCTATGGTTTGTTCCTATTGATATAGCCCCAAGCAGAGACTGAGGAAAATCACTTTCATTGAAAGGGGTTGCCAAGCTTCCACAAAACTACGAGTTTCTGGAAATCTCAGCAAACATTTTTTCACCCAATCTTGATGATACTTTCAGGTAATGGTCAGTACACCAATCCCTCTTGGCACACAAAATTTTGTTCTTCTAGGTTAAACCGTTCGTTTGCAGTGACCGTTTTCATTTTTAGGTTTCACTCTGTTTTCTCCTATATGGATACATGTAGTTGGAAGTCTAAATAAAACACGGTTTGTGCTTGCTCTTGGAAACTATGCACAATAAATAGTTCCAAGTTTTACATCTAAGGTTTGTTTCCTATTGATATAGCCCCAAGCAGAGACTGAGGAAAATCACTTTCATTGAAAGGGGTTGCCAAGCTTCCTCAAAACTACGAGTTTCCTGAAATCTCAGCAAACATTTTTTCACCCAATCTTGATGATACTTTCAGGTAATGATCTGTACACTAATCCCACTTGGCTCACCAAATTTCTTTCTTTTAGGTTAAACCGTTCGTTTGCAGTGACCGTTTCATTTTCAGGTTTCACTCTGTTTTCTCCTGTAGGGATATATGTAGTTGGTACTCTAAATCAAACACGGTTTCTGCTAGCTCTTTGAAACTATGCACAATAAATTAGTTCCAAGTTCTATCCCTACGGTTTGTTTCCTATTGATATAGCCCCAAGCAGAGACTGAGGAAAATCACTTTCATTGAAAGGCGTTGCCAAGCTTCCTCAAAACTACGAGTTTCCTGAAATCTCAGCAAACATTTTTATACCCAATCTTGATGATACTTTCAGGTAATGATCAGTACACCAATCCCACTTGGCTCTCCAAATTTCGTTCTTCCAGGTTAAACCGTTCGTTTGCAGTGACCGTTTTCATTTTCAGGTTTCACTCTGTTTTCTCCTATATGGATACATCTAGTTGGAACTCTAAATCAAACACGGTTTGTGCTAGCTCTTTGAAACTATGCACAATAAAGTAGTTCCAAGTTCTCTCTCTATGGTTTGTTTCCAATTGATGTAGCCCTATGCAGAGACTGGCGAACACCACTTTCATTGAAAGGCGTTGCCAAGGGAGCAGGCGCTTGTCCACAAGACCGCCAAAGATGTGGGCCCTCGCTGCCCCATGCAGCTGATGCTGGGCTCTGTGAGCCAGGAGAGCTCTCCGGAGTTAATCAGGCCAGAACCGACCTTTGGACAGGTTGTGGGGAAGGGAAGGATGACTTTCCCCTCCTCTCCCAGGCAGACCCAGGATATCGCGGAGTCTCTGGAGAGGTGGTCCTTTTGATGTTTGAGGAGACAGGCTTTGAGCCGAGGCTGGCGATGAAGAGCGACATCTCGAGCTCTGCAGCCCCTCTTAAGCGTCTCGGGGCCCCCTTGCGGAGCAGCGAGCCCGCGCGCTTGGTCCCGGCAGCGTCTCCCTCAGTGCATCTGCTGGAGGAGGTTGCCGACCTCCTGGTGGTACACCTAGACTTCCGTGCGGCAATGGAGACCTGCGAGCGGGCCTGGCAGAGCCTGGCCGACGACTCCTTGGCCGAAGAGCCCGCGGGCACCTACTTGGAGGTGAAATGTTCTCTGTGTATTGTGGGGATCCAGGCCCTGGCAGAAATGGATCGGTGGCGGGAAGTCCTCTCCTGGGTCCTGCAATATTACCAGGTCCCTGTAAAGCTATCCCCGAAAGTCCTGGAGCTGTGTATTCTTTTATACAGCAAAATGCAAGAGCCTGGAGCAGTGCTGAATGTAGTCTGTTCCTGGCTTCAAGACCCAGACAACCAGTGCCTTCCAGAATATGGAGCTTTGTGTGAACTCCACCTACAGCGGGTGCTACTGCCTCTGGGCCGCTTTTTGGAGGCTGAAAAGCTTGTGGTGGGCTCTGCAGCCTTTGGTGAGGAGCAGCGACTAAAAGTGCTCCAGACCATTCATGCAGCGAGGCAACAGCAGAAACAGGAACATTCAAGCTCCCAGGAGGTCCAGAAACTAAACCAGGAAGGCTCATTTTCCCACAAGTTCCTGTCACTACTGATGCTGCTTAGTCGGTTTTGGGACTGTGCTGTAAGCTACTTTCTTTCTCTATCCTTCAAGAAGAGCCTCCTTGCCACATTGATCCTTTGTCTCTTGGTGGTAAGGTTTGATCCAGCGTCTCCTTCTTCCCTGCCCTTCCTCTACCAGCTGGCTCAGCTCTTCCACCGGATCCGGAAGGCCATGTTTGCTCGCCTCTACCAGCTTTCCCTCCATGACTGAGTAGTCTTCCACCTGCACCCTGGCCTCTCATTTTCCACCTTTGTAGGAGAATATTCTTTTCCCTGATGCCAGCCAGGCCCCTGTAGTAATGGGGCGAGCCTCATTCCAGGGGGAACATTCTGGATTGCTGCTCTTATGCCCTTCTCTCTGCACCCATTGCCTCTCCTTGGTGGAGAATGTGGAAACAAAGTGGGGCCAGAGCACACAGCTGTCAGAACTGCACCCTCTTATACTCAGGCCTCTTGGGAGGAAGGGGTTTGGGAACGGGGAATGTGTCCCTGAAACATTCCATTTTCTTGGCAAAGGCAGGGGGGTGAACTTCTAGGTCAGGGTGTTGACAGAGCAAAAAGTTCAGAAACATCCTAGTGGAGTGACCCTTGACCTTTTACTTCCTTGAAAAACTTATTTCTGAATATCCTCTTACAGGGCAGCACCTTAATTAGAGTGAGTGATATCAGAGAGAACTTCTCTCTTTTCTCCTCTATTTCTCTCCACAGACCTGTTATAATTGTGAATCAAGTCATTGTTCCCCTGGTCCTACAGTGGGTGTGAAGGCCTCCTGACTCTTGAGGCCTCTCCCTGCTTGGAATGGGGCATGGCTTTCAGAATACCAAGGTGACCACTGAAAGCAAAGTGAGCCCACTCAGCCTTTATCACTGGGTAAAGTGATCTTGCTTGGTGCCTCTTGGTCTTCAGCTCACTTTTCCAACATGTCAGTGGCCAAACCCTGCTCAATTACATTCAGTGTCCTTGCCCACTCTTTCAGCCTGCCACTCTCTCTCTCCTTCCTGAAAACTGCCCCATAGTTGTTTATCTAGATTCTGTCTGTATCATTGTGACTTTGGTACATGCAGTGGCAGATCCTCCCCATCATGTCTGTCCTAATTATGTTGTATCGTTTGTATAATGCCCAAGTTTTTCTGCTTCTGTAGGCTTGAAAAGTAGGCCAGCCTCAGAGGCTGATGAGCCGAAAATGGAACTGGGTAATCAGGTGAGCTGGAAGGAATGTGTGGGGGGCTGGGCTGAGGTAAGATGTGGTCTTTGAAGGCAGTGAACAATAGGCTTTAGAGGAGGAAACACTGGAGCCTTGGCATTGAGGAGTTGAAACATTTCAGTTTTTGTTTTTTTTTTTTTTCTCCTTGGCCACAAAAATCGTACACGTTTCTTTGTAAGTAAATGTAGAGTACTACTGTGTGTCAGAATCATGAAAACTTTCAGCCAGGGCTGGCCTCTTCATCGAAGTCCAAGCAAGCTGCCCATACTGGGACCCCAGTCAACATTGATGCCAAGGATACTTACTAGCTTGTGTTGGTCCATTTTCAGGGTTTGTGAGTTAACAACTTCTCTTTAGAGAAAACAAACATCACAGACCCTTGGAATTAAATCTAAAACTCTAGGACATGGTCCAACTCTTTGCAAGAAGCAAATCTGTGCTTTGTATAATAGCCTTTAAATTGAACTTAGAACCCCAGAAAGACAAAGGGAATCAGGCGAAGTGTGAGATCCCTCCTTTGGAGTAAATTTTTCTTTGTTTTTGAGGTGGAGGTCTTGCAGTTTTGCCCAGGTTGGCCTTAAACTCCTGGGCTCAAGTGATCCTCCTGCTTCAGTCTCCTTAGTTACTGGGACTTATGTACCTGGCTTAGGATGATTTCTCAAAAATGAAAATCTGGTCCCATTCACAACCCTAGAGAAAATCTTTAGTGGTTTCCATGATCCTTAGGATAAAATCCAGATTCTTCATGTTTGTTAAGGCCTGGTAGGTGTAGGTTTCGGTGAAATACCTCCATGTGTCTGGGGCCTCTATTCCTTAGACATGCTGCTTCCAGCCACCAGGCAGTCAGGGTTTCTTCAGACCTCTGTAGCTTGATGCTCCTGCTGGAAGGCCCTGTATTTGTTCTCTGTCTGGGGAGCTCCTCAACCTTCTAGTCTTGTTCCAGGGAGCCTCTAGGAATCCTTCCCCAAGTCCTCCGCTTCCAGGCCCTTGTTTCTTTTCTTTTTTCCCCTTGTTTCTTATCCCTTGTGCAGTCATGACCTATAGTTGCATAATTCCTCATTGCTTCTGGTGCGCTGAACTGTTTGAGGCTGGGGAGTGTGACTGTGGTGGTTTTTAAGAGTAGGGCTCAGATCCTTTATGTAATCTTATCTTTCTCAACCTCAGGCTCTCATTTCTTAAGTTCTTATCCCACAAGGACTTTTGGATGAGTAAAGAGGTTGTTCATAAAGAAGCACTTAGCACATTCTGCCCTAGGGAGGAGCTCTTGTGAGTGATTGCAGTTACCAGGTCCAGCTGTATCCCAGGGCCCAGCAAGGAGCCTAGAAATGAGAAGGTGCTCAGAGGGGTTAATGAGTGGATTGATGTGACATAAGAGGGCTACATGCTTTTGGTAAGTTTGTGCAATTTTGTGTTGTGAAAACCCTGAACATAAAGACCTGATCATCCCCAACTCATTGTTTTGCTCTCCCTGAAGCTCCCCAGTGTCATTCAGCTTGCAGGTCTTTAAGGTCTCTGTTCTGAACTCTGCAGTGCTTGAGGGTACAGCCGAAGCTACCTGTCTAATCAGGTGAGGAACTATGGATGTAGACAGGTGCTCATATGGGTCTTCAATTCTGGGCTTAATGAGGTCAAGTGAAGAGAGGGCTTTCTTGTCAGACTTACTAAACCTGCACTATTCAATACTTTGGCCATTAGCCAAATGTAGCTTTTGAGCATTTGAAATGTGGCCAGTCCAAATTGAGACATTCTGTATATGTAAAATACACACTGGATTTTGAAGACCAAATTAAAAAAAAAAAAAAAAAACAGAAATTCAAAATTATTTTTATGTTGATTGCAGGTTTAAAAAAAATTTTGGATATATTAGATAAAATAAAATCAATTAAAACTAAAAAAAAAAAAAAGAAAGAAAAAAGAAAGGCGTTGCCAATTTCCAAAAAACTACGAGTTTCCTGAAATCTCAGCAAACATTTTTTCACCCAATCTTGATGATAGTTTCAGGTAATGATCAGTACACCAATCCCACTTGGCTCACCAAATTTCGTTCTTCTAGGTTAAACCGTTCCTTTGCAGTGACCGTTTTCATTTTCAGGTTTCACTCAGTTTTCTCCTATATGGATACATGTAGTTGGAACTCTAAATCAAACATGGTTTGTGCTAGCTCTTGAAACTATGCACAATAAATTAGTTCCAAGTTTTACCTCTATAGTTTGTTTCCTAGTGATATAGCCAAAAGCAGAGACTGAGGAAAATCACTTTCATTAAAAGGGGTTGCCAAACTTCCTCAAAACTACAGGTTCCTGAAATCTCAGCGAACATTTTTTCACCCAATCTTGATGATTCTTTCAGGTAATGATCAGTACACCAATCCCACTTGCCTCACCAAATTTCGTTCTTCTAGGTTAACCTTTCGTTTGCAGTGACCGTTTTCATTTTTTTGTTTCACTCTGTTTCTCCTATATATATACATGTAGTTGGAACTCTAAATCAAACACGGTATATACTAGCTCTTTGAAACTATGCAAAATAAAGTAGTTCCAAGTTCTATATTTATGGTTCGTTTCCTATAGATGTAGCCCTATGCAGAGACTGGTGAACATCACATTCATTGAAAGGGGTTGCCAAGCTTCCTCAAAACTACGAGTTTCCTGAAATCTCAGCAAACATTTCTTCACCCAATCTTGATGATAATTTCATGTAATGATCAGTACACCAATCCCACTTGGCTAACCAAATTTCGTTCTTCTAGGTTAAACCGTTCGTTTGCAGTGACCGTTTTCATTTTCATGTTTCACTCTGTTTTCTCCTATATGGATACAAGTAGTTGGAACTCTAAATCATACACGGTTTGTGCTAGCTCTTTGAAACTATGCACAATAAGTAGTTCCAAGTTTTACCTCTATGGTTTGTTACCTAGTGATATAGCTCCAAGCAGAGACTGAGGAAAATCACTTTCATTGAAAGGGGTTGCCAAACTTCCTCAAAACTACAGGTTCCTGAAATCTCAGAAACATTTTTTCACCCAATCTTGATGATTCTTTCAGGTAATGATCAGTACACCAATCCCACTTGCCTCACCAAATTTCGTTCTTCTAGGTTAACCTTTCATTTGCAGTGACCGTTTTAATTTTTAGGTTTCACTCTGTTTTCTCCTATATGGATACACGTAATTGGAACTATAAATTAAACATGGTTTGTGCTAGCTCTCTGAAACTCTGCCCAAAAAAGTAGTTCTAAGTTCTATCTCGATGCTTTGTTTCCTATTGATGTAGCCATATGCAGAGACTGGCGAACATCACTTTCTTTGAATGGGGTTGCCAATTTCCCCAAAACTACGAGTTTCCTGCAATCTCAGCAAACATTTTTTCACCCAATCTTGATGATACTTTCAGGTAATGATCAGTACACCAATCCCACTTGGCTCACCAAATTTCGTTCTTCTAGGTTAAACCGTTCGTTTGCAGTGACCGTTTTCATTTTCAGCTTTCACTCTGTTATCTCCTATGTGGATACATGTAGTTGGAACTCTAAATCAAACACGTTTTGTGCTAGCTCTTTGAAACTATGCAAAATAAATTAGTTCCAAGTTTTACCTCTATGGTTTGTTTCCTATTGATATAGCCCCAAGCAGAGACTGAGGAAAATCACTTTCATTGAAAGGGGTTGCCAAGCTTCCTAAATACTACGAGTTTCCTGAAATCTCAGCATACATTTTTTCACCCAGTCTTGATGATACTTTCAGGTAATGATCAGTACACCAATCCCACTGGGCTCACCAAATTTCGTTCTTCTAGATTAAACCGTTCCTTTGCAGTGACCGCTTTCACTTTCAGGTTTCACTCTGTTTTCTCCTATATGGATACATGTAGTTGGAACTCTAAATCAAACACGGTTTCTGCTAGCACTTTGAAACTATGCACAATAAAGTAGTTCCAAGTTTTATCACAACAGTTTGTTTCCTATTGATGTAGCCCTATGCAGAGATTGTCGAACATCACTTTCATTGAAAGAGGTTGCCAATTTCCCTAAAACTACGAGTTTTCTTAAATATCAGCAAACATTTTTTCACCCAATCATGAGGATACTTTCAGGTAAGGATTAGTATACCAATGCCACTTGGCTCAACAAATTTCGTTCTTCTACGTTAAACCGTTCGTTTCCAGTGACCGTTTCCATTTTTAGGTTTCACTTTCTTTTCTCCTATATGGATACATGTAGTTGGAACTCTAAATCAAACACGGTTTGTGCTACCTCTATGAAAATATGCACAAGAAATTAGTTCCAAGTTGTACCTCTATGGTTTGTATCCTATTGATATAGCCCCAAGCAGAGACTGAGGAAAATCATTTTCATTGAAAGGGGTTGCCAATTTCCCCAAAACTACGAGTTTCCTGAAACCTCAGCAAACATTTTTTCACCCAATCTTGATGATACTTTCAGGTAATGATCACTACACCAATCCCACTTGGCTCACCAAATTTCGTTCTTCTAGGTTAAACCGTTCGTTTTTAGTGACCGTTTTCATTTTCAGGTTTCACTCTGTTTTCTCCTATATGGATACATGTAGTTGGAACTCTAAATCAAACACGGTTTGTGCTAGCTCTTTGAAACTATGGACAATAAAGTAGTTGCAAGTTCTATCTCTATGGTTTGTTTCCTATTGATATAGCCCTATGCAGAGACTGGCGAACATCACTTTCAGAGAAAGTGGTTGCCAATTTCCCCAAAACTACGAGTTTCCTGAAATCTCAGCAAACATTTCTTCACCCAATCTTGATGATACTTTCAGATAATGATCAGTACACCACTCCAAATTGGCTCTCCAAATTTCGTTCTTCTAGGTTAAACCGTTCGTTTGCAGTGACCCTTTTCATTTTCAGGTTTCACTCTGTTTTCTCCTATATGGATACATGTAGTTGGAACTCTAAATCAAACACGGTTTGTGCTAGCTCTTTGAAACTATGCACAATAAAGTAGTTCCAAGTTTTAACTCTTTTGTTTGTTTCCTATTGATATAGCCCAAGCAAAGACTGAGGAAAATCACTTTCATTTAAAGGGGTTGCCAAGCTTTCTCAAAACTACGAGTTTCCTGAAATCTCAGTAAACATTTGTTAACCCAATCTTGATGATACTTTCAGGTAATGATCAGTACACCAATCCCACTTGGCTCACCAAATTTCGTTCTTCTAGGTTCAACCTATCGTTTGCAGTGACCGTTTTCATTTTCAGGTTTCACTCTGTTTTCTCCTATATGGATACATGTATTTAGAACTGTAAATCAAACACGGTTTCTGTTAGCTCTTTGAAACTATGCACAATAAAGTAGTTCCAAGTTTTACCTCTATGATTTGTTTCCTATTGATATAGCCACAAGCAAAGACTGAGGAAAATCTCTTTCATTTAAAGGGCTTGCCAAGCTTCCTCAAAACTACGAGTTTCCTGAAATCTCAGCAAACATTTTTTCACCCAATCTTGATGATACTTTCAGGTAATGATCAGTACACCAATGCCACTTTGCTCTCTAAATTTCGTTGTTCTAGGTTAAACCATTCGTTTGCAGTGACCGTTTTCATTTTCAGGTTTCACTCTGTTTTCTCCTTTATGGATACATGTAGTTGGAACTCTAAATCAAACATGGTTTGTGCTAGCTCTTTGAAACTATGCACAATAATGCAGTTCCACGTTCTAACTCTACGTTTTTTTTTCCTATTGATGTAGCCCTATGCAGAGACTGGCGAACATCACTTTCATTGAAAGGGGTTGCCAATTTCCCCAAAACTACGAGTTTCCTGAAATCTCAGCAAATATTTCTTTACCCAATCTTGATGATACTTTCAGGTAATGATCAGTACACCAATCCCACTTGGCTCACCAAATTTCGTTCTTTTAGGTTAAACTGTTCGTTTGCAGTGACCGTTTTCATTTGCAGGTTTCACTCTCTTTTCTCCTATATGGATACATGTAGTTGGAACTCTAAATCAAACACGGTTTGTGCTAGCACTTTGAAATTATGCACAATAAATTAGTTCCAAGTTCTATCTCTACGGTTTGTTTCCTATTGATGTAGTCCTATGCAGAGACTGGTGAACATCACTTTCATTGAAAGGGGTTGCCAATTTCCCCAAAAATACGAGTATCCTGAAATGTCAGCAAATATTTCTTTACCCACTCTTGATGATACTTTCAGGTAATGATCAGTACACGAATCCCACTTGGCTCACCAAATTTCGTTCTTCTAGTTTAAACAGTTCGTTTGCAGTGACGATTTTCATTTTTAGGTTTCACTCTGTTTTCTACTTTATGGATAAATGTATTTGGAACTCTAAATCAAACACGGTTTGTGCTAGCTTTTTGAAACTATGCACAATAACGTAGTTCCAAGTTCTATCTCTATGGTTTGTTTCCTATTGATGTAGCCCTATGCAGAGACTGGTGAACATCACTTTCATTGAAAGGGGTTGCCAATTTCCCCAAAACGACGAGTTTCCTGAAATGTCAGCAAACATTTTTTCAACCAATCATGATGATACTTTCAGGTAATCATCCGTACACCTATCCCACTTGGCTCACCAAATTTCGTTCTTCTAGGTTAAACCGTTCGTTTGCAGTGACAGTATTCATTTTCAGTTTGCACTGTTTTCTCCTATATGGATACATGTATTTGGAACTCTACATCAAAAACGGTTTGTGCTTGCTGTTTGAAACTATGCACAATAAAGTAGTTCCAAGTTCTATCACTATTGTTTGTTTTTTATTGATATAGAACCAAGCAGAGACTGAGGAAAATCCCTTTCATTGAAAGGGGTTGCCAAGCTTCCTCAAAACTACGAGTTTCCTGAAATCTCAGCAAACATTTTTTCACCCAATGTTGATGATACTTTCAGGTAAAGATCAGTACACCCATCCCACTTGGATCACCAAATTTCGTTCTTGTAGGTTAAACCGTTCGTTTGCAGTGACCGTTTTGATTCTCAGGTTTCACTCTGTTTTCTCCTATATGGATACATGTAGTTGGAACTCTAAATCAAACACGGTTTGTGCTTGCTCTTTGAAACTTTGCACAATAATGTAGTTCCCAGTTCAATCACTACGGTTTGTTTCCTATTGATATAGCCCCAATCAGAGAGTGAGAAAAATCACTTTAATTGAAAGGGTTTGCCAAGCTTCCTCACAACTAGGTGTTTCCTGAAATCTCAGCAAACATTTTTTCACCCAATCTTGATGGTACTTTCAGGTAATGATCAGTACACCAATCCCACTTGGCTCACAAATTTGGTTGTTCTAGGTTAATCCTTTCTTTTACAGTGACCGTTTTCATTTTCAGGTTTCACTCTGTTTTCTACTATATGGATACATGTAATTGGAACTCTAAATCAAACAAGGTTTGTGCTAAGTCTTTGAAACTATGCACAATAAAGTAGTTCCAAGTCTATCTCGATGGTTTGTTTCCTATTGATGTAGCCCTATGCAGAGACTGGCAAACATCAATTCATTGAAAGTGGTTGCCAATTTTCCCAAAACTACGAGTTTCCTGAAATCTCACAAACATTTTTTCATCCAAACTTGATGATACTTTCAGGTAATGATCAGTACACCAATCCCACTTGGCTCAACAAATTTCATTCTTCTAGGTTAATCCGTTCGTTTGCACTGATCGTTTACATTTTCAGGTTTCACTCTGTTTTCCTTATATGGATACATGTATTTGGAACTCTAAATCAAACACGGTTTGTGCCAACTCTTTGAAACTATGCACAATAAATTAGTTCCAAGTTTTACCTCTATGGTTTGTCTCCTATTGATATAGCCCCAAGCAGAGACTGAGGAAAATGACTTTCATTGAAACGGGTTGCCAAGCTTCCTCAAAACTACGAGTTTCTGAAATCTCAGCAAACATTTTTTAACCCAATCTTGATGATACTTTCAGGTAATGATCAGTACACCAATCCCAGTTGGCTCACCAAATTTCGTTCTTGTAGCTTAAACAGTTCGTTTGCAGTGACCGTTTTCATTTTCAGGTTTCACTCTGTTTTCTCCTCTATGGATACATGCAGTTGGAACTCTAAATCAAACACGGATTGTGCAAGCTCTTTGAAACTATGCACAATAAATTAGTTCAAACTTTTACCTCTATGGTTTTCTCCTATTGCTATAGCCCCAAGCAGACTGAGGAAAATCACTTTCATTGAATGCGGTTGCCAAGGTTAATCAAAACTTTGAGTTTCCTGAAATCTCAGCAAACATTTTTTCACCCAATCTTGATGATACTTTCAGGTAATGATCAGTACACCAATCCCACTTGGTTCACCACATTTCGTTCTTGTAGGTTAAACCGTTCGTTTGCACTGGCCGTTTACATTTTCAGGTTTCACTCTGTTTTCCCTATATGGATACATGTATTTGGAACTCTAAATCAAACACGGTGTGTGCTAGCTCTTTGAAATTATGCACAATAAAGTAGTTCGAAGTTCTAACACTACGGTTTGTTTCCTATTGATATAGCCCCAAGCAGAACTGCGGAAAATCACTTTCATTGAAAGGGTTTGCAAGCTTCCTCAAAACTACGAGTTTTCAGAAATCTCAGCAAACATTTTTTCACCCAATCTTGATGATACTTCCAGGTAATGATCAGTACACCAATCCCACTTGGCTCACCAAATTTCGTTCCTCTAGGTTAAACCATTCGTTTGCAGTGACCGTTTTCATTTTCAGATTTCAATCTGTTTTCTCCTATATGGATACATGTATTTGGAATTCTAAATCAAACACGGTTTGTGCTAGCTCTTTGAAACTATACACAATAAAGTAGTTCCAAGTTTTATGTCTATGGTTTGTTTCCCGATGATATAGCCCCAAGCAAAGACTGAGGAAAATCACTTTCATTGAAGGGGTGCCAATTTCCTTAAATCTATGAGTTTCCTGAAATCTCAGCAAACATTTATTCACCCAATCTTGATGATACTTTCAGGTAATCATCAGTACACCAATCCCACTTGGCTCACCAAATTTCGTTCTTCTAGGTAAACCGTTCATTTGCAGTGACCGTTTTCATTTTTAAGTTTCACTTTGTTTTCTCCTCTATGGATACATGTAGTTGGAACTCTAAATCAAACACGGTTTGTGCTACCTCTTTGAAACTATGCGCAATAAAGTAGTTCCAAGTTCTATCTCTAAGGTTTGTATCCTATTGATATAGCCCCAAGCAGAGACTGAGAAAAATCACTTTCATTAAAAGGGGTTGCCAAGCTTCCTCAAAACTACGAGTTTCCTGAAATCTCAGCAAACATTTTTTCACCCAATCTTGATGATACTTTCAGGTAATTATCAGTACACCAATCCCACTTGGCACACCAAATTTCGTTCTTCTAGGTTCAACCGTTCGTTTGCAGTGACCGTTTTCATTTTTAGGTTTCACTCGGTTTTCTCCTATATGGATACATGTAGTTGGAACTCTAAATCAAACACGGTTTGTGCTAGCTCTTGGAAATTATGCCCAATAAATTATTTCCAAGTTTTATCTCTATGGTTTGTTTCCTATTGATATAGCCCCAAGCAGAGACTGAGGAAAATCACTTTCATTGAAAGGGGTTGCTAAGCTTCCTCAAAACTACGAGTTTCCTGAAATCTCAGCAAACATTTTTTCACCCAGTCTTGATGATACTTTCAGGTAATGATCAGTACACCAATCCCACTTGGCTCACCAAATTTCCTTATTCTAGGTTAAACCTTTAATTTGCACTGACCGTTTTCATTTTTAGGTTTCACTCGGTTTTCTCCTATATGGATACATGTAGTTGGAACTCTAAATCAAACACGGTTTGTGCTAGCTCTTTGAAATTTTTCCCAATAAATTATTTAAAAGTTTTACCTCTACGGTTTGTTTCCTATTGATATAGCCCCACGCAGAGACTGAGGAAAATCACTTTCATTGAAAGGCGTTTCCAAGCTTCCTCAAAACTACGAGTTTCCTGAAATCTCAGCAAACATTTTTTCACCCAATCATGATGATACTTTCACATAATGATCAGTACACCAATCCCACTTGGCTCACCGAATTTCGTTCTTCTAGGTTAAACAGTTCGTTTGCAGTGACCGTTTTCATTTTTAGTTTTCACTCGGTTTTGTCCTATATTGGTACATGTAGTTGGAACTCTAAATCAATCACGGTTTGTGCTAGCTCTTTGAAATTATGCACAAGAAATTAGTTCCAAGTTTTACCTCTATGGTTTGTCTCCTATTGATATAGCCCCAAGCAGAGACTGAGGAAAATCACTTTAATTGAAAGGGGTTGCCAAGCTTCCTCAAAACTACGAGTTTCCTGAAATCTCAGCAAACATATTTTCACCCAATCTTGATGATACTTTCAGGTAATCATCAGTACACCAATCCCACTTGGCTCACCAAATTTCGTTCTTCTAGGTAAACCGTTCATTTGCAGTGACCGTTTTCATTTTTAAGTTTCACTTTGTTTCTCCTCTATGGATACATGTAGTTGGAACTCTAAATCAAACACGGTTTGTGCTACCTCTTTGAAACTATGCGCAATAAAGTAGTTCCAAGTTCTATCTCTAAGGTTTGTTTCCTATTGATATACCCCCAAGCAGAGACTGAGGAATATCACTTTCATTGAAAGGGGTTGCCAAGCTTCCTCAAAACTACGAGTTTCCTGAAATCTCAGCAAACATTTTTTCACCCAATCTTGATGATACTTTCAGGTAATTATCAGTACACCAATCCCACTTGGCACACCAAATTTCGTTCTTGTAGGTTAAACCGTTCGTTTGCAGTGACCATTTTCATTTTTAGGCTTCACTCAGTTTTCTCCTATATGGATACATGTAGTTGGAACTCTAAATCAAACACGGTTTGTGCTAGCTCTTTGAAATTATGCCCAATAAATTATTTCCAAGTTTTACCTCTATGGTTTGTTTCCTATTGATATAGCCCCAAGCAGAGACTGAGGAAAATCACTTTCATTGAAAGGGGTTGCCAAGCTTCCTCAAAACTACGAGTTTCCTGAAATCTCAGCAAATATTTTTTCAAGCAGTCTTGATGATACTTTCAAGTAATGATCAGTACACCAATCCCACTTGGCTCACCAAATTTCGTTCTTCTAGGTTCAACCGTTCGTTTGCAGTGACCGTTTTCATTTTTAGGTTTCACTCGATTTTCTCCTATATGGATACATGTAGTTGGAACTCTAAATCAAACACGGTTTGTGCTAGCTCTTGGAAATTATGCCCAATAAATTATTTCCAAGTTTTATCTCTATGGTTTGTTTCCTATTGATATAGCCCCAAGCAGAGACTGAGGAAAATCACTTTCATTGAAAGGGGTTGCCAAGCTTCCTCAAAACTACGAGTTTCCTGAAATCTCAGCAAACATTTTTTCACCCAGTCTTGATGATACTTTCAGGTAATGATCAGTACACCAATCCCACTTGGCTCACCAAATTTCCTTATTCTAGGTTAAACCTTTAATTTGCACTGACCGTTTTCATTTTTAGGTTTCACTTTGTTTTCTCCTCTATGGATACATGTAGTTGGAACTCTAAATCAAACACGGTTTGTGCTACCTCTTTGAAACTATGCGCAATAAAGTAGTTCCAAGTTCTATCTCTAAGGTTTGTTTCCTATTGATATAGCCCCAAGCAGAGACTGAGGAATATCACTTTCATTGAAAGGGGTTGCCAAGCTTCCTCAAAACTACGAGTTTCCTGAAATCTCAGCAAACATTTTTTCACCCAATCCTGATGATACTTTCAGGTAATTATCAGTACACCAATCCCACTTGGCACACCAAATTTCGTTCTTGTAGGTTAAACCGTTCGTTTGCAGTGACCGTTTTCATTTTCAGGTTTCACTCTGTTTTCTCCTATATGGATACATGCATTTGGAACTCTAAATCAAACACGGTTTGTGCTAGCTCTTTGAAACTGTGCACAATAAAGTAGTTCCGAGTTTTACCTATATGGTTTGTTTCCTATTGATATAGCCCGAAGCAGAGACTGAGGAAAATCACTTTCATTGAAAGGGGTTGCCAAGCTTCCTCAAAACTACGAGTTTCCTGAAATCTCAGCAAACATTTTTTCACCCAATCTTGATGATACCTTCAGGTAATGGTCAGTACACCAATCCCACGTGGCTCACCAAATTTCGTTCTTCTTGGTTCAACCGTTCGTTTGCAGTGACCGTTTTCATTTTCAGGTTTCACTCTGTTTTCTCCAATATGGATACATGTATTTGGAACTCTAAATCAAACACGGTTTGTGCTAGCTCTTTGAAACTATGCACAATAAAGTAGTTCCAAGTTCTATCTCTAAGGTTTGTTTCCTATTGATATAGCCCCAAGCAGAGACTGAGGAATATCACTTTCATTGAAAGGGGTTGAAAGCTTCCTCAATACTACGAGTTTCCTGAAATCTCAGCAAACATTTTTTCACCCGATCTTGATGATACTTTCAGGTAATGATCAGTTAACCAATCCCACTTGGCTCACCAAATTTCGTTCTTGTAGGTTAAACCGTTCGTTTTATATGACCGCTTTGATTTTCAGATTTCACTCTGTTTTCTCCTCTATGGATACATGTATTTGGAACTCTAAATCAAACACAGTTTGTGCTAGCTCTTTGAAACTATGCACAATAAAGTAGTTCCAAGTTTTACCTATATGGTTTGTTTCTTATTGCTATAGCCCAAAGCAGAGACTGAGGAAAATCACTTTCATTGAAAGGGGTTGCCAAGCTTCCTCAAAACTACGAGTTTCCTGAAACGTCAGCAAACATTTTTTCACCCAGTCTTGATGATACTTTCAGGTAATGAACAGTACACCAATCCCACTTGGCTCACCAAATTTCCTAATTCTAGGTTAAACCTTTAATTTGCACTGAACGTTTTCATTTTTAGGTTTCACTCGGTTTTCTCCTATATGGATACATGTAGTTGGAACTCTAAATCAAACACGGTTTGTGCTACCTCTTTGAAACTATGCGCAATAAAGTAGTTCCAAGTTCTATCTCTAAGGTTTGTTTCATATTGATATAGATCCAAGCAGAGACTGAGGAAAATCACTTTCATTGAAAGGGGTTGCCAAGCTTCCTCAAAACTACGAGTTTCCTGAAATCTCAACAAACATTTTTTCACCCAATCTTGATGATACTTTCAGGTAATTATCAGTACACCAATCCCACTTGGCACACCAAATTTCGTTCTTGTAGGTTAAACCGTTCGTTTGCAGTGACCGTTTTCATTTTCAGGTTTCACTCTGTTTTCTCCTCTATGGATACATGTATTTGGAACTCTAAATCAAACACGGTTTGTGCTAGCTCTTTGAAACTATGCACAATAAAGTAGTTCCAAGTTTTACCTATATGGTTTGTTTCCTATTGCTATAGCCCCAAGCAGAGACTGAGGAAAATCACTTTCATTGAAAGGGGTTGCCAAGCTTATTCAAAACAACGAGTTTCCTGAAATCTCAGCAAACATATTTTCACCCAATCTTGATGATAATTTCAGGTAATTATCAGTACACCAATCCCACTTGGCACACCAAATTTCGTTCTTGTAGGTTAAACCGTTCGTTTGCAGTGACCATTTTCATTTTTAGGTTTCACTCGGTTTTCTCCTATATGGATACATGTAGTTGGAACTCTAAATCAAACACGGTTTGTGCTAGCTCTTTGAAATTATGCCCAATAAATTATTTCCAAGTTTTACCTCTATGGTTTGTTTCCTATTGATATAGCCCCACGCAGAGAATGAGGAAAATCACTTTCATTGAAAGGCGTTTCCAAGCTTCCTCAAAACTACGAGTTTCCTGAAATCTCAGCAAACATTTTTTCACCCAATCATGATGATACTTTCACGTAATGATCAGTACACCAATCCCACTTGGCTCACCGAATTTCGTTCTTCTAGGTTAAACAGTTCGTTTGCAGTGACCGTTTTCATTTTTAGGTTTCACTCGGTTTTCTCCTATATTGGTACATGTAGTTGGAACTCTAAATCAATCACGGTTTGTGCTAGCTCTTTGAAATTATGCACAAGGAATTAGTTCCAAGTTTTACCTCTATGGTTTGTCTCCTATTGATATAGCCCGAAGCAGAGACTGAGGAAAATCACTTTCATTGAAAGGGGTTGCCAAGCTTCCTCAAAACTACGAGTTTCCTGAAATCTCAGCAAACATATTTTCACCCAATCTTGATGATACTTTCAGGTAATTATCAGTACACCAATCCCACTTGGCACACCAAATTTCGTTCTTGTAGGTTAAACCGTTCGTTTGCAGTGACCGTTTTCATTTTCAGGTTTCACTCTGTTTTCTCCTATATGGATACATGCATTTGGAACTCTAAATCAAACACGGTTTGTGCTAGCTCTTTGAAACTGTGCACAATAAAGTAGTTCCAAGTTGTACCTATATGGTTTGTTTCCTATTGATATAGCCCGAAGCAGAGACTGAGGAAAATTACTTTAATTGAAAGGGGTTGCCAAGCTTCCTCAAAACTACGAGTTTCCTGAAATATCAGCAAATATTTTTTCACCCAATCTTGATGATACTTTCACTTAAAGATCAGTACACCAATCCCACTTGGCTCACCAAATTTCGTTCTTCTAGATTCAACCATTCGTTTGCAGTGACCATTTTCATTTTTAGGTTTCACTCGGTTTTCTCCTATAGGGATACATGTAGTTGGAACTATAAATCAAACACGGTTTGTGCTAGCTCTTTGAAATTATGTCCAATAAATTATTTCCAAGTTTTACCTCTATGGTTTGTTTCCTATTGATATAGCCCCAAGCAGAGACTGAGGAAAATCACTTTCATTGAAAGGGGTTGCCAAGCTTCCTCAAAACTACGAGTTTCATGAAACGTCAGCAAACATTTTTTCACCCAGTCTTGATGATACTTTCAGGTAATGATCATTACACCAATCCCACTTGGCTCACCAAATTTCCTAATTCTAGGTTAAACCTTTAATTTGCACTGACCGTTTTCATTTTTAGGTTTCACTCGGTTTTCTCCTATATGGATACATGTAGTTGGAACTCTAAATCATACACGGTTTGTGCTAGCTCTTTGAAATTATGCCCAATAAATTATTTAAAAGTTTTACCTCTATGGTTTGTTTCCTATTGATATAGCCCCACGCAGAGACTGAGGAAAATCACTTTAATTGAAAGGGGTTGCCAAGCTTCCTCAAAACTACGAGTTTCCTGAAATCTCAGCAAACATATTTTCACCCAATCTTGATGATACTTTCAGGTAATCATCAGTACACCAATCCCACTTGGCTCACCAAATTTCGTTCTTCTAGGTAAACCGTTCATTTGCAGTGACCGTTTTCATTTTTAAGTTTCACTTTGTTTTCTCCTCTATGGATACATGTAGTTGGAACTCTAAATCAAACACGGTTTGTGCTACCTCTTTGAAACTATGCGCAATAATGTAGTTCCAAGTTCTATCTCTAAGGTTTGTTTCCTATTGATATAGCCCCAAGCAGAGACTGAGGAATATCACTTTCATTGAAAGGGGTTGCCAAGCTTCCTCAAAACTACGAGTTTCCTGAAATCTCAGCAAACATTTTTTCACCCAATCTTGATGATACTTTCAGGTAATTATCAGTACACCAATCCCACTTGGCACACCAAATTTCGTTCTTGTAGGTTAAACCGTTCGTTTGCAGTGACCGTTTTCATTTTCAGGTTTCACTCTGTTTTCTCCTATAGGGATACATGCATTTGGAACTCTAAATCAAACACGGTTTGTGCTAGCTCTTTGAAACTATGCACAATAAAGTAGTTCCAAGTTTTACCTATATGGTTTGTTTCCTATTGATATAGCCCGAAGCAGAGACTGAGGAAAATCACTTTCATTGAAAGGGGTTGACAAGCTTCCTCAAAACTACGAGTTTCCTGAAATCTCAGCAAACATTTTTTCACCCAATCTTGATGATACCTTCAGGTAATGATCAGCACACCAATCCCACGTGGCTCACCAAATTTCGTTCTTCTAGGTTCAACCGTTCCTTTGCAGTGACCGTTTTCATTTTCAGGTTTCACTCTGTTTTCTCCTCTATGGATACATGTATTTGGAACTCTAAATCAAACACGGTTTGTGCTAGCTCTTTGAAACTATGCACAATAAAGTATTTCCAAGTTTTACCTATATGGTTTGTTTCCTATTGCTATAGGCCCAAGCAGAGACTGAGGAAAATCACTTTCATTGAAAGGGGTTGCCAAGCTTATTCAAAACTACGAGTTTCCTGAAATCTCAGCAAACATATTTTCACCCAATCTTGATGATAATTTCAGGTAATTATCAGTACACCTATCCCACTTGGCACACCAAATTCGTTCTTGTAGGTTAAACCGTTCGTTTGCAGTGACCATTTTCATTTTTAGGTTTCACTCGGTTTTCTCCTATATGGATACATGTAGTTGGAACTCTAAATCAAACACGGTTTGTGCTAGCTCTTTGAAATTATGCCCAATAAATTATTTCCAAGTTTTACCTCTATGGTTTGTTTCCTATTGATATAGCCCCAAGCAGAGACTGAGGAAAATCACTTTCATTGAAAGGGGTTGCCAAGCTTCCTCAAAACTACGAGTTTCCTGAAATCTCAGCAAACATTTTTTCACCCAATCATGATGATACTTTCACATAACGATCAGTACACCAATCCCACTTGGCTCACCGAATTTCGTTCTTCTAGGTTAAACAGTTCGTTTGCAGTGACCGTTTTCATTTTTAGGTTTCACTCGGTTTTGTCCTATATTGGTACATGTAGTTGGAACTCTAAATCAATCACGGTTTGTGCTAGCTCTTTGAAATTATGCACAAGAAATTAGTTCCACGTTTTACCTCTATGGTTTGTTTCCTATTGATATAGCCGGAAGCAGAGACTGAGGAAAATCACTTTCATTGAAAGGGGTTGCCAAGCTTCCTCAAAACGATGAGTTTCCTGAAATCTCAGCAAACATTTTTTCACCCAATCTTGATGATACTTTCAGGTAATGATCAGTACACCAATCCCACTTGGCTCACCAAATTTCGTCGTTCTAGGTTAAACCGTTCGTTTGCAGTGACCATTTTCATTTTCAGGTTTCACTCTGTTTTCTCCTATATGGATACATGTATTTGGAACTCTAAATCAAACACGGTTTGTGCTAGCTCTTTGAAACTATGCACAATAAAGTAGTTCCAAGTTTTACCTATATGGTTTGTTTCCTATTGCTATAGCCCCAAGCAGAGACTGAGGAAAATCACTTTCATTGAAAGGGGTTGCCAAGCTTCCTCAAAACTACGAGTTTCTTGAAATCTCAGCAAACATATTTTCACCCAATCTTGATGATAATTTCAGGTAATTATCAGTACACCAATCCCACTTGGCACACCAAATTTCGTTCTTGTAGGTTCAACCGTTCGTTTGCAGTGACCGTTTTCATTTTTAGGTTTCACTCTGTTTTCTCCTATATGGATACATGTAGTTGGAACTCTAAATCAAACACGGTTTGTGCTAGCTCTTTGATATTATGCCCAATAAATTATTTCCAAGTTTTACCTCTATGGTTTGTTTCCTATTGATATAGCCACAAGCAGAGACTGAGGAAAATCACTTTCATTGAAAGGGGTTGCCAAGCTTCCTCAAAACTACGAGTTTCCTGAAATCTCAGCAAACATTTTTTCACCCAGTCTTGATGATACTTTCAGGTAATGATCAGTACACCAATCCCACTTGGCTCACCAAATTTCCTTATTCTAGGTTAAACCTTTAATTTGCACTGACCGTTTTCATTTTTAGGTTTCACTCGGTTTTCTCCTATATGGATACATGTAGTTGGAACTCTAAATCAAACACGGTTTGTGCTAGCTCTTTGAAATTATTCCCAATAAATTATTTAAAAGTTTTACCTCTATGGTTTGTTTCCTATTGATATAGCCCCACGCAGAGACTGAGGAAAATCACTTTCATTGAAAGGCGTTTCCAAGCTTCCTCAAAACTACGAGTTTCCTGAAATCTCAGCAAACATTTTTTCACCCAATCATGATGATACTTTCACGTAATGATCAGTACACCAATCCCACTTGGCTCACCGAATTTCGTTCTTCTAGGTTAAACAGTTCGTTTGCAGTGACCGTTTTCATTTTTAGGTTTCACTCGGTTTTTTCCTATATTTGTACATGTAGTTGGAACTCTAAATCAATCACGGTTTGTGCTAGCTCTTTGAAATTTTGCACAATGAATTAGTTCCAAGTTTTACCTCTATGGTTTGTCTCCTATTGATATAGCCCCAAGCAGAGACTGAGGAAAATCACTTTCATTGAAAGGGGTTGCCAAGCTTCCTCAAAACTACGAGTTTCCTGAAATCTCAGCAAACATATTTTCACCCAATCTTGATGATACTTTCAGGTAATTATCAGTACACCAATACCACTTGGCACACCAAATTTCGTTCTTGTAGGTTAAACCGTTCGTTTGCAGTGACCATTTTCATTTTCAGGTTTCACTCTGTTTTCTCCTATATGGATACATGTAGTTGGAACTCTAAATTAAACACGGTTTGTGCTAGCTCTTTGATATTATGCCCAATAAATTATTTCCAAGTTTTACCTCTATGGTTTGTTTCCTATTGATATAGCCCCAAGCAGAGACTGAGGAAAATCACTTTCATTGAAAGGGGTTGCCAAGCTTCCTCAAAACTACGAGTTTCCTGAAATCTCAGCAAATATTTTTTCACCCAGTCTTGATGATACTTTCAGGTAATGATCAGTACACCAATCCCACTTGGCTCACCGAATTTCGTTCTTCTAGGTTAAACAGTTCGTTTGCAGTGACCGTTTTCATTTTTAGGTTTCACTCGGTTTTCTCCTATATTGGTACATGTAGTTGGAACTCTAAATCAATCACGGTTTGTGCTAGCTCTTTGAAATTATGCCCAATAAATTATTTCCAAGTTTTACCTCTATGGTTTGTCTCCTATTGATATAGCCCCAAGCAGAGACTGAGGAAAATCACTTTCATTGAAAGGGGTTGCCAAGCTTCCCCAAAACTTCGAGTTTCCTGAAATCTCAGCAAACATTTTTTCACCCCGTCTTGATGATACTTTCAGGTAATGATCAGTACACCAATCCCACGTGGCTCACCAAATTTCCTTATTCTAGGTTAAACCTTTAATTTGCACTGACCTTTTTCATTTTTAGGTTTCACTCGGTTTTCTCCTCTATGAATACATGTAGTTGGAACTCTAAATCAAACACGGTTTGTGCTAGCTCTTTGAAATTATGCCCAATAAATTATTTAAAAGTTTTACCTCTATGCTTTGTTTCCTATTGATATAGCCCCAAGCAGAGACTGAGGAAAATCACTTTCATTGAAAGGGGTTGCCAACCTTCCTCAAAACTACGAGTTTCCTGAAATCTCAGCAAACATATTTTCACCCAATCTTGATGATACTTTCAGGTAATCATCAGTACACCAATCCCACTTGGCTCACCAAATTTCGTCTTCTAGGTAAACCGTTCATTTGCAGTGACCGTTTTCATTTTTAAGTTTCACTTTGTTTTCTCCTCTATGGCTACATGTAGTTGGAACTCTAAATCAAACACGGTTTGTGCTACCTCTTTGAAACTATGCGCAATAAAGTAGTTCCAAGTTCTATCTCTAAGGTTTGTTTCCCATTGATATAGCCCCAAGCAGAGACTGAGGAATATCACTTTCATTGAAAGGGGTTGCCAAGCTTCCTCAAAACTACGAGTTTCCTGAAATCTCAGCAAACTTATTTTCACCCAATGTTGATGATACTTTCAGGTAATGATCAGTACACGAATCCAACTTGGCTCACCAAATTTCGTTCTTCTAGGTTCAACCATTCGTTTGCAGTGACCGTTTTCATTTTCAGGTTTCACTCTGTTTTCTCCTATATGGATACATGTATTTGGAACTCTAAATCAAACACGGTTTGTGCTAACTCTTTGAAACTATGCACAATAAAGTAGTTCCAAGTTCTATCTCTACAGCTTGTTTCCTACTGATATAGCCCCAGGCAGAGACTGAGAAAAATCACTTTCATTAAAAGGGGTTGCCAAGCTTCCTCAAAACTACGAGTTTCCTGAAATCTCAGCAAACATTTTTTCACCCAATCTTGATGATACTTTCAGGTAATGATCAGTACACCAATCCCACTTGACACACCAAATTTCGTTCTTGTAGGTTAAACCGTTCGTTTGCAGAGACCATTTTCATTTTCAGGTTTCACTCTGTTTTCTCCAATATGGATACATGTATTTGGAACTCTAAATCAAACACGGTTTGTGCTAGCTCTTTGAAACTATGCACAATAAAGTAGTTCCAAGTTTTACCTCTATGGTTTGTTTCCTATTGATATAGCCCCAAGCAGAGACTGAGGAAAATCACTTTCATTGAAAGGGGTTGCCAAGCTTCCTCAAAACTACGAGTTTCCTGAAATCTCAGCAAACATATTTTCACCCAATCTTGATGATACTTTCAGGTAATCATCAGTACACCAATCCCACTTGACTCACCAAATTTCGTTCTTCTAGGTAAACCGTTCATTAGCAGTGACCGTTTTCATTTTTAAGTTTCACTTTGTTTTCTCCACTATGGATACATGTAGTTGGAACTCTAAATCAAACACGGTTTGTGCTACCTCTTTGAAACTATGCGCAATAAATTAGTTCCAAGTTCTATCTCTAAGGTTTGTTTCCTATTGATATAGCCCCAAGCAGAGACTGAGGAATATCACTTTCATTGAAAGGGGTTGCCAAGCTTCCTCAAAACTACGAGTTTCCTGAAATCTCAGCAAACATATTTTCACCCAATGTTGATGATACTTTCAGGTAATGATCAGTACACGAATCCAACTTGGCTCACCAAATTTCGTTCTTCTAGTTTAAACCATTCGTTTGCAGTGACCGTTTTCATTTTCAGGTTTCACTCTGTTTTCTCCTATATGGATACATGTATTTGGAACACTAAATCAAACACGGTTTGTGCTAACTCTTTGAAACTATGCACAATAAAGTAGTTCCAAGTTCTATCTCTACAGCTTGTTTCCTACTGATATAGCCCCAAGCAGAGACTGAGAAAAATCACTTTCATTAAAAGGGGTTGCCAAGCTTCCTCAAAACTACGAGTTTCCTGAAATCTCAGCAAACATTTTTTCACCCAATCTTGATGATACTTTCAGGTAATGATCAGTACACCAATCCCACTTGGCACACCAAATTTCGTTCTTGTAGGTTAAACCGTTCGTTTGCACAGACCGTTTTCATTTTCAGGTTTCACTCTGTTTTCTCCAATATGGATACATGTATTTGGAACTCTAAATCAAACAGGGTATGTGCTACCTCTTTGAAACTATGCGCAATAAAGTAGTTCCAAGTTCTATCTCTAAGGTTTGTTTCCTATTGATATAGCCCCAAGCAGACTGAGGAATATCATTTTCATTGAAAGGGGTTGCCAAGCTTCCTCAAAACTACGAGTTTCCTGAAATCTCAGCAAACATATTTTCACCCAATGTTGATGATACTTTCAGGTAATGATCAGTACACGAATCCAACTTGGCTCACCAAATTTCGTTCTTCTAGATTAAACCATTCGTTTGCAGTGACCGTTTTCATTTTCAGGTTTCACTCTGTTTTCTCCTATATGGATACATGTATTTGGAACTCTAAATCAAACACGGTTTGTGCTAGCTCTTTGAAACTATGCACAATAAAGTAGTTCCAAGTTTTACCTATATGGTTTGTTTCCTATTGATATAGCCCGAAGCAGAGACTGAGGAAAATCACTTTCATTGAAAGGGGTTGCCGAGCTTCCTCAAAACTACGAGTTTCCTGAAATATCAGTAAACATTTTTTCACCCAGTCTTGATGATACTTTCAGGTAATGATCAGTACACCAATCCTACTTGGCTCACCAAATTTCCTTATTCTAGGTTAAACCTTTAATTTGCACTGACCGTTTTCATCTTTAGGTTTCACTCGGTTTTCTCCTATATGGATACATGTAGTTGGAACTCTAAATCAAACACGGTTTGTGCTAGTTCTTTGAAATTATGCCCAATAAATTATTTCCAAATTTTACCTCTATGGTTTGTTTCCTATTGATATAGCCCCAAGAAGAGACTGAGGAAAATCACTTTCATTGAAAGGGGTTGCCAAGCTTCCTCAAAACTACGAGTTTCCTGAAATCTCAGCAAACATATTTTCACCCAATGTTGATGATACTTTCAGGTAATGATCAGTACACGAATCCAACTTGGCTCACCAAATTTCGTTCTTCTAGTTTAAACCATTCGTTTGCAGTGACCGTTTTCATTTTCAGGTTTCACTCTGTTTTCTCCTATATGGATACATGTATTTGGAACACTAAATCAAACACGGTTTGTGCTAACTCTTTGAAACTATGCACAATAAAGTAGTTCCAAGTTCTATCTCTACAGCTTGTTTCCTACTGATATAGCCCCAAGCAGAGACTGAGAAAAATCACTTTCATTAAAAGGGGTTGCCAAGCTTCCTCAAAACTACGAGTTTCCTGAAATCTCAGCAAACATTTTTTCACCCAATCTTGATGATACTTTCAGGTAATGATCAGTACACCAATCCCACTTGGCACACCAAATTTCGTTCTTGTAGGTTAAACCGTTCGTTTGCAGAGACCGTTTTCATTTTCAGGTTTCACTCTGTTTTCTCCAATATGGATACATGTATTTGGAACTCTAAATCAAACACGGTTTGTGCTAGCTCTTTGAAACTATGCACAATAAAGTAGTTCCAAGTTTTACCTATATGGTTTGTTTCCTATTGCTATAGCCCCAAGCAGAGACTGAGGAAAATCACTTTCATTGAAAGGGGTTGCCAAGCTTCCTCAAAACTACGAGTTTCCTGAAATCTCAGCAAACATTTTTTCACCCAATCTTGATGATACTTTCAGGTAATCATCATTACACCAATCCCACTTGGCTCACCAAATTTCGTTCTTCTAGGTAAACCGTTCATTTGCAGTGACCGTTTTCATTTTTAAGTTTCACTTTGTTTTCTCCTCTATGGATACATGTAGTTGGAACTCTAAATCAAACACGGTTTGTGCTAGCTCTTTGAAACTATGCGCAATAAAGTAGTTCCAAGTTCTATCTCTAAGGTTTGTTTCCTATTGATATAGCCCCAAGCAGAGACTGAGGAATATCACTTTCATTGAAAGGGGTTGCCAAGCTTCCTCAAAACTACGAGTTTCCTGAAATCTCAGCAAACATATTTTCACCAAATCATACTTTCAGGTAATGATCAGTACACGAATCCAACTTGGCTCACCAAATTTCGTTCTTCTAGTTTAAACCATTCGTTTGCAGTGACCGCTTTCATTTTCAGGTTTCACTCTGTTTTCTCCTATATGGATACATGTATTTGGAACACTAAATCTAACACGGTTTGTGCTAACTCTTTGAAACTATGCACAATAAGTAGTTCCAAGTTCTATCTCTACGGCTTGTTTCCTACTGATATAGCCCCAAGCAGAGACTGAGAAAAATCACTTTCTTTGAAAGGGGTGGCCAAGGTTCCTCAAAACTACGAGTTTCCTCAAATCTCAGCAAACATTTTTTCACCCAATATTGATGATACTTTCAGGTAATGATCAGTACACCAATCCCACTTGGCTCACCAAATTTCGTTCTTCTAGGTAAACCGTTCGTTTGCAGTGACCGTTTTCATTTTTAAGTTTCACTTTGTTTTCTCCTCTATAGATACATGTAGTTGGAACTCTAAATCAAACACGGTTTGTGCTACCTCTTTGAAACTATGCGCAATAAAGTAGTTCCAAGTTCTATCTCTAAGGTTTGTTTCCTATTGATATAGCCCCAAGCAGAGACTGAGGAATATCACTTTCATTGAAAGGGGTTGCCAAGCTTCCTCAAAACTACGAGTTTCCTGAAATCTCAGCAAACATATTTTCACCCAATGTTGATGATACTTTCAGGTAATGATCAGTACACGAATCCAACTTGGCTCACCAAATTTCATTCTTCTAGATTAAACCATTCGTTTGCAGTGACCGTTTTCATTTTCAGGTTTCACTCTGTTTTCTCCTATATGGATACATGTATTTGGAACTCTAAATCAAACACGGTTTGTGCTAACTCTTTGAAACTATGCACAATAAAGTAGTTCCAAGTTCTATCTCTACAGCTTGTTTCCTACTGATATAGCCCCAAGCAGAGACTGAGAAAAATCACTTTCATTAAAAGGGGTTGCCAAGCTTCCTCAAAACTACGAGTTTCCTGAAATCTCAGCAAACATTTTTTCACCCAATCTTGATGATACTTTCAGGTAATGATCAGTACACCAATCCCACTTGGCACACCAAATTTCGTTCTTGTAGGTTAAACCGTTCGTTTGCAGAGACCGTTTTCATTTTCAGGTTTCACTCTGTTTTCTCCAATATGGATACATGTATTTGGAACTCTAAATCAAACACGGTTTGTGCTAGCTCTTTGAAACTATGCACAATAAAGTAGTTCCAAGTTTTACCTATATGGTTTGTTTCCTATTGCTATAGCCCCAAGCAGAGACTGAGGAAAATCACTTTCATTGAAAGGGGTTGCCAAGCTTCCTCAAAACTACGAGTTTCCTGAAATCTCAGCAAACATATTTTCACCCAATCTTGATGATACTTTCAGGTAATTATCAGTACACCAATCCCACTTGGCACACCAAATTTCGTTCTTGTAGGTTAAACCGTTCGTTTGCAGTGACCATTTTCATTTTTAGGTTTCACTCGGTTTTCTCCTATATGGATACATGTAGTTGGAACTCTAAATCAAACACGGTTTGTGCTAGCTCTTTGAAATTATGCCCAATAAATTATTTCCAAGTTTTACCTCTATGGTTTGTTTCCGATTGATATAGCCCCAAGCAGAGACTGAGGAAAATCACTTTAATTGAAAGGGGTTGCCAAGCTTCCTCAAAACTACGAGTTTCCTGAAATCTCAGCAAATATTTTTTCACCCAGTCTTGATGATACTTTCAGGTAATGATCAGTACACCAATTCCACTTGGCTCACCAAATTTCGTTCTTCTAGGTTCAACCGTTCGTTTGCAGTGACCGTTTTCATTTTTAGTTTTCACTCGGTTTTCTCCTATATGGATACATGTAGTTGGAACTCTAAATCAAACACGGTTTGTGCTAGCTCTTTGATATTATGCCCAATAAATTATTTCCAAGTTTTACCTCTATGGTTTGTTTCCTATTGATATAGCCCCAAGCAGAGACTGAGGAAAATCACTTTCATTGAAAGGGGTTGCCAAGCTTCCTCAAAACTACGAGTTTCCTGAAATCTCAGCAAACATTTTTTCACCCAGTCTTGATGATACTTTCAGGTAATGATCAGTACACCAATCCCACGTGGCTCACCAAATTTCCTTATTCTAGGTTAAACCTTTAATTTGCACTGACCGTTTTCATTTTTAGGTTTCACTCGGTTTTCTCCTCTATGGATACATGTAGTTGGAACTCTAAATCAAACACGGTTTGTGCTAGCTCTTTGAAATTATGCCCAATAAATTATTTCCAAGTTTTACCTCTATGGTTTGTTTCCTATTGATATAGCCCCAAGCAGAGACTGAGGAAAATCACTTTCATTGAAAGGGGTTGCCAAGCTTCCTCAAAACTACGAGTTTCCTGAAATCTCAGCAAACATATTTTCACCCAATCTTGATGATACTTTCAGGTAATCATCATTACACCAATCCCACTTGGCTCACCAAATTTCGTTCTTCTAGGTAAACCGTTCATTTGCAGTGACCGTTTTCATTTTTAAGTTTCAATTTGTTTTCTCCTCTATGGATACATGTAGTTGGAACTCTAAATCAAACACGGTTTGTGCTAGCTCTTTGAAACTATGCGCAATAAAGTAGTTCCAAGTTCTATCTCTAAGGTTTGTTTCCTATTGATATAGCCCCAAGCAGAGACTGAGGAATATCACTTTCATTGAAAGGGGTTGCCAAGCTTCCTCAAAACTACGAGTTTCCTGAAATCTCAGCAAACATATTTTCACCAAATCATACTTTCAGGTAATGATCAGTACACGAATCCAACTTGGCTCACCAAATTTCGTTCTTCTAGTTTAAACCATTCGTTTGCAGTGACCGCTTTCATTTTCAGGTTTCACTCTGTTTTCTCCTATATGGATACATGTATTTGGAACACTAAATCTAACACGGTTTGTGCTAACTCTTTGAAACTATGCACAATAAGTAGTTCCAAGTTCTATCTCTACGGCTTGTTTCCTACTGATATAGCCCCAAGCAGAGACTGAGAAAAATCACTTTCTTTGAAAGGGGTGGCCAAGCTTCCTCAAAACTACGAGTTTCCTCAAATCTCAGCAAACATTTTTTCACCCAATATTGATGATACTTTCAGGTAATGATCAGTACACCAATCCCACTTGGCTCACCAAATTTCGTTCTTCTAGGTAAACCGTTCGTTTGCAGTGACCGTTTTCATTTTTAAGTTTCACTTTGTTTTCTCCTCTATAGATACATGTAGTTGGAACTCTAAATCAAACACGGTTTGTGCTACCTCTTTGAAACTATGCGCAATAAAGTAGTTCCAAGTTCTATCTCTAAGGTTTGTTTCCTATTGATATAGCCCCAAGCAGAGACTGAGGAATATCACTTTCATTGAAAGGGGTTGCCAAGCTTCCTCAAAACTACGAGTTTCCTGAAATCTCAGCAAACATATTTTCACCCAATGTTGATGATACTTTCAGGTAATGATCAGTACACGAATCCAACTTGGCTCACCAAATTTCATTCTTCTAGATTAAACCATTCGTTTGCAGTGACCGTTTTCATTTTCAGGTTTCACTCTGTTTTCTCCTATATGGATACATGTATTTGGAACTCTAAATCAAACACGGTTTGTGCTAACTCTTTGAAACTATGCACAATAAAGTAGTTCCAAGTTCTATCTCTACAGCTTGTTTCCTACTGATATAGCCCCAAGCAGAGACTGAGAAAAATCACTTTCATTAAAAGGGGTTGCCAAGCTTCCTCAAAACTACGAGTTTCCTGAAATCTCAGCAAACATTTTTTCACCCAATCTTGATGATACTTTCAGGTAATGATCAGTACACCAATCCCACTTGGCACACCAAATTTCGTTCTTGTAGGTTAAACCGTTCGTTTGCAGAGACCGTTTTCATTTTCAGGTTTCACTCTGTTTTCTCCAATATGGATACATGTATTTGGAACTCTAAATCAAACACGGTTTGTGCTAGCTCTTTGAAACTATGCACAATAAAGTAGTTCCAAGTTTTACCTATATGGTTTGTTTCCTATTGCTATAGCCCCAAGCAGAGACTGAGGAAAATCACTTTCATTGAAAGGGGTTGCCAAGCTTCCTCAAAACTACGAGTTTCCTGAAATCTCAGCAAACATATTTTCACCCAATCTTGATGATACTTTCAGGTAATTATCAGTACACCAATCCCACTTGGCACACCAAATTTCGTTCTTGTAGGTTAAACCGTTCGTTTGCAGTGACCATTTTCATTTTTAGGTTTCACTCGGTTTTCTCCTATATGGATACATGTAGTTGGAACTCTAAATCAAACACGGTTTGTGCTAGCTCTTTGAAATTATGCCCAATAAATTATTTCCAAGTTTTACCTCTATGGTTTGTTTCCGATTGATATAGCCCCAAGCAGAGACTGAGGAAAATCACTTTAATTGAAAGGGGTTGCCAAGCTTCCTCAAAACTACGAGTTTCCTGAAATCTCAGCAAATATTTTTTCACCCAGTCTTGATGATACTTTCAGTTAATGATCAGTACACCAATCCCACTTGGCTCACCAAATCTCGTTCTTCTAGGTTCAACTGTTCGTTTGCAGTGACTGTTTTCATTTTTAGTTTTCACTCGGTTTTCTCCTATATGGATACATGTAGTTGGAACTCTAAATCAAACATGGTTTGTGCTAGCTCTTTGATATTATGCACAATAAATTATTTCCAAGTTTTACCTCTATGGTTTGTTTCCTATTGATATAGCCCCAAGCAGAGACTGAGGAAAATCACTTTCATTGAAAGGGGTTGCCAAGCTTCCTCAAAACTACGAGTTTCCTGAAATCTCAGCAAACATTTTTTCACCCAGTCTTGATGATACTTTCAGGTAATGATCAGTACACCAATCCCACGTGGCTCACCAAATTTCCTTATTCTAGGTTAAACCTTTAATTTGCACTGACCGTTTTCATTTTTAGGTTTCACTCGGTTTTCTCCTCTAGGGATACATGTAGTTGGAACTCTAAATCAAACACGGTTTGTGCTAGCTCTTTGAAATTATGCCCAATAAATTATTTCCAAGTTTTACCTCTATGGTTTGTTTCCTATTGATATAGCCCCAAGCAGAGACTGAGGAAAATCACTTTCATTGAAAGGGGTTGCCAAGCTTCCTCAAAACTACGAGTTTCCTGAAATCTCAGCAAACATTTTTTCACCCAATCTTGATGATACTTTCAGGTAATCATCATTACACCAATCCCACTTGGCTCACCAAATTTCGTTCTTCTAGGTAAACCGTTCATTTGCAGTGACCGTTTTCATTTTTAAGTTTCACTTTGTTTTCTCCTCTATGGATACATGTAGTTGGAACTCTAAATCAAACACGGTTTGTGCTACCTCTTTGAAACTATGCGCAATAAAGTAGTTCCAAGTTCTATCTCTAAGGTTTGTTTCCTATTGATATAGCCCCAAGCAGAGACTGAGGAATATCACTTTCATTGAAAGGGGTTGCCAAGCTTCCTCAAAACTACGAGTTTCCTGAAATCTCAGCAAACATATTTTCACCCAATGTTGATGATACTTTCAGGTAATGATCAGTACACGAATCCAACTTGGCTCACCAAATTTCGTTCTTCTAGTTTAAACCATTCGTTTGCAGTGACCGTTTTCATTTTCAGGTTTCACTCTGTTTTCTCCTATATGGATACATGTATTTGGAACACTAAATCTAACACGGTTTGTGCTAACTCTTTGAAACTATGCACAATAAGTAGTTCCAAGTTCTATCTCTACGGCTTGTTTCCCACTAATATAGCCCCAAGCAGAGACTGAGAAAAATCACTTTCTTTGAAAGGGGTTGCCAAGCTTCCTCAAAACTACGAGTTTCCTCAAATCTCAGCAAACTTTTTTTCACCCAATATTGATGATACTTTCAGGTAATGATCAGTACAACAATCCCACTTGACTCACCAAATTTCGTTCTTCTAGGTAAACCGTTCGTTTGCAGTGACCGTTTTCATTTTTAAGTTTCACTTTGTTTTCTCCTCTATAGATACATGTAGTTGGAACTCTAAATCAAACATGGTTTGTGCTACCTCTTTGAAACTATGCGCAATAAAGTAGTTCCAAGTTCTATCTCTAAGGTTTGTTTCCTATTGATATAGCCCCAAGCAGAGACTGAGGAATATCACTTTCATTGAAAGGGGTTGCCAAGCTTCCTCAAAACTACGAGTTTCCTGAAATCTCAGCAAACATATTTTCACCCAATGTTGATGATACTTTCAGGTAATGATCAGTACACGAATCCAACTTGGCTCACCAAATTTCATTCTTCTAGATTAAACCATTCGTTTGCAGTGACCGTTTTCATTTTCAGGTTTCACTCTGTTTTCTCCTATATGGATACATGTATTTGGAACTCTAAATCAAACACGGTTTGTGCTAACTCTTTGAAACTATGCACAATAAAGTAGTTCCAAGTTCTATCTCTACAGCTTGTTTCCTACTGATATAGCCCCAAGCAGAGACTGAGAAAAATCACTTTCATTAAAAGGGGTTGCCAAGCTTCCTCAAAACTACGAGTTTCCTGAAATCTCAGCAAACATTTTTTCACCCAATCTTGATGATACTTTCAGGTAATGATCAGTACACCAATCCCACTTGGCACACCAAATTTCGTTCTTGTAGGTTAAACCGTTCGTTTGCAGAGACCGTTTTCATTTTCAGGTTTCACTCTGTTTTCTCCAATATGGATACATGTATTTGGAACTCTAAATCAAACACGGTTTGTGCTAGCTCTTTGAAACTATGCACAATAAAGTAGTTCCAAGTTTTACCTATATGGTTTGTTTCCTATTGCTATAGCCCCAAGCAGAGACTGAGGAAAATCACTTTCATTGAAAGGGGTTGCCAAGCTTCCTCAAAACTACGAGTTTCCTGAAATCTCAGCAAACATATTTTCACCCAATCTTGATGATACTTTCAGGTAATGATCAGTACACCAATTCCACTTGGCTCACCAAATTTCGTTCTTCTAGGTTCAACCGTTCGTTTGCAGTGACCGTTTTCATTTTTAGTTTTCACTCGGTTTTCTCCTATATGGATACATGTAGTTGGAACTCTAAATCAAACACGGTTTGTGCTAGCTCTTTGATATTATGCCCAATAAATTATTTCCAAGTTTTACCTCTATGGTTTGTTTCCTATTGATATAGCCCCAAGCAGAGACTGAGGAAAATCACTTTCATTGAAAGGGGTTGCCAAGCTTCCTCAAAACTACGAGTTTCCTGAAATCTCAGCAAACATTTTTTCACCCAGTCTTGATGATACTTTCAGGTAATGATCAGTACACCAATCCCACGTGGCTCACCAAATTTCCTTATTCTAGGTTAAACCTTTAATTTGCACTGACCGTTTTCATTTTTAGGTTTCACTCGGTTTTCTCCTCTATGGATACATGTAGTTGGAACTCTAAATCAAACACGGTTTGTGCTAGCTCTTTGAAATTATGCCCAATAAATTATTTCCAAGTTTTACCTCTATGGTTTGTTTCCTATTGATATAGCCCCAAGCAGAGACTGAGGAAAATCACTTTCATTGAAAGGGGTTGCCAAGCTTCCTCAAAACTACGAGTTTACTGAAATCTCAGCAAACATATTTTCACCCAATCTTGATGATACTTTCAGGTAATCATCATTACACCAATCCCACTTGGCTCACCAAATTTCGTTCTTCTAGGTAAACCGTTCATTTGCAGTGACCGTTTTCATTTTTAAGTTTCACTTTGTTTTCTCCTCTATGGATACATGTAGTTGGAACTCTAAATCAAACACGGTTTGTGCTACCTCTTTGAAACTATGCGCAATAAAGTAGTTCCAAGTTCTATCTCTAAGGTTTGTTTCCTATTGATATAGCCCCAAGCAGAGACTGAGGAATATCACTTTCATTGAAAGGGGTTGCCAAGCTTCCTCAAAACTACGAGTTTCCTGAAATCTCAGCAAACATATTTTCACCCAATGTTGATGATACTTTCAGGTAATGATCAGTACACGAATCCAACTTGGCTCACCAAATTTCGTTCTTCTAGGTAAACCGTTCATTTGCAGTGACCGTTTTCATTTTTAAGTTTCACTTTGTTTTCTCCTCTATGGATACATGTAGTTGGAACTCTAAATCAAACACGGTTTGTGCTACCTCTTTGAAACTATGCGCAATAAAGTAGTTCCAAGTTCTATCTCTAAGGTTTGTTTCCTATTGATATAGCCCCAAGCAGAGACTGAGGAATATCACTTTCATTGAAAGGGGTTGCCAAGCTTCCTGAAAACTACGAGTTTCCTGAAATCTCAGCAAACATATTTTCACCCAATGTTGATGATACTTTCAGGTAATGATCAGTACACGAATCCAACTTGGCTCACCAAATTTCGTTCTTCTAGTTTAAACCATTCGTTTGCAGTGACCGCTTTCATTTTCAGGTTTCACTCTGTTTTCTCCTATATGGATACATGTATTTGGAACACTAAATCTAACACGGTTTGTGCTAACTCTTTGAAACTATGCACAATAAGTAGTTCCAAGTTCTATCTCTACGGCTTGTTTCCTACTGATATAGCCCCAAGCAGAGACTGAGAAAAATCACTTTCTTTGAAAGGGGTTGCCAAGCTTCCTCAAAACTACGTGTTTCCTCAAATCTCAGCAAACATTTTTTCACCCAATATTGATGATACTTTCAGGTAATGATCAGTACACCAATCCCACTTGGCTCACCAAATTTCGTTCTTCTAGGTAAACCGTTCGTTTGCAGTGACCGTTTTCATTTTTAAGTTTCACTTTGTTTTCTCCTCTATAGATACATGTAGTTGGAACTCTAAATCAAACACGGTTTGTGCTACCTCTTTGAAACTATGCGCAATAAAGTAGTTCCAAGTTCTATCTCTAAGGTTTGTTTCCTATTGATATAGCCCCAAGCAGAGACTGAGAAAAATCACTTTCATTGAAAGGGGTTGCCAAGCTTCCTCAAAACTACGAGTTTCCTGAAATCTCAGCAAACATATTTTCACCCAATGTTGATGATACTTTCAGGTAATGATCAGTACACGAATCCAACTTGGCTCACCAAATTTCATTCTTCTAGATTAAACCATTCGTTTGCAGTGACCGTTTTCATTTTCAGGTTTCACTCTGTTTTCTCCTATATGGATACATGTATGTGGACCTCTAAATCAAACACGGTTTGTGCTAACTCTTTGAAACTATGCACAATAAAGTAGTTCCAAGTTCTATCTCTACAGCTTGTTTCCTACTGATATAGCCCCAAGCAGAGACTGAGAAAAATCACTTTCATTAAAAGGGGTTGCCAAGTTTCCTGAAAACTACGAGTTTCCTGAAATCTCAGCAAACATTTTTTCACCCAATCTTGATGATACTTTCAGGTAATGATCAGTACACCAATCCCACTTGGCACACCAAATTTCGTTCTTGTAGGTTAAACCGTTCGTTTGCAGAGACCGTTTTCATTTTCAGGTTTCACTCTGTTTTCTCCAATATGGATACATGTATTTGGAACTCTAAATCAAACACGGTTTGTGCTAGCTCTTTGAAACTATGCACAATAAAGTAGTTCCAAGTTTTACCTATATGGTTTGTTTCCTATTGCTATAGCCCCAAGCAGAGACTGAGGAAAATCACTTTCATTGAAAGGGGTTGCCAAGCTTCCTCAAAACTACGAGTTTCCTGAAATCTCAGCAAACATATTTTCACCCAATCTTGATGATACTTTCAGGTAATTATCAGTACACCAATCCCACTTGGCACACCAAATTTCGTTCTTGTAGGTTAAACCGTTCGTTTGCAGTGACCATTTTCATTTTTAGGTTTCACTCGGTTTTCTCCTATATGGATACATGTAGTTGGAACTCTAAATCAAACACGGTTTGTGCTAGCTCTTTGAAATTATGCCCAATAAATTATTTCCAAGTTTTACCTCTATGGTTTGTTTCCGATTGATATAGCCCCAAGCAGAGACTGAGGAAAATCACTTTAATTGAAAGGGGTTGCCAAGCTTCCTCAAAACTACGAGTTTCCTGAAATCTCAGCAAATATTTTTTCACCCAGTCTTGATGATGCTTTCAGGTAATGATCAGTACACCAATCCCACTTGGCTCACCAAATCTCGTTCTTCTAGGTTCAACTGTTCGTTTGCAGTGACTGTTTTCATTTTTAGTTTTCACTCGGTTTTCTCCTATATGGATACATGTAGTTGGAACTCTAAATCAAACACGGTTTGTGCTAGCTCTTTGATATTATGCCCAATAAATTATTTCCAAGTTTTACCTCTATGGTTTGTTTCCTATTGATATAGCCCCAAGCAGAGACTGAGGAAAATCACTTTCATTGAAAGGGGTTGCCAAGCTTCCTCAAAACTACGAGTTTCCTGAAATCTCAGCAAACATTTTTTCACCCAATCTTGATGATACTTTCAGGTAATCATCATTACACCAATCCCACTTGGCTCACCAAATTTCGTTCTTCTAGGTAAACCGTTCATTTGCAGTGACCGTTTTCATTTTTAAGTTTCACTTTGTTTTCTCCTCTATGGATACATGTAGTTGGAACTCTAAATCAAACACGGTTTGTGCTACCTCTTTGAAACTATGCGCAATAAAGTAGTTCCAAGTTCTATCTCTAAGGTTTGTTTCCTATTGATATAGCCCCAAGCAGAGACTGAGGAATATCACTTTCATTGAAAGGGGTTGCCAAGCTTCCTCAAAACTACGAGTTTCCTGAAATCTCAGCAAACATTTTTTCACCCAATCTTGATGATACTTTCAGGTAATGATCAGTACACCAATCCCACTTGGCACACCAAATTTCGTTCTTGTAGGTTAAACAGTTCGTTTGCAGAGACCATTTTCATTTTCAGGTTTCACTCTGTTTTCTCCAATATGGATACATGTATTTGGAACTCTAAATCAAACACGGTTTGTGCTAGCTCTTTGAAACTATGCACAATAAAGTAGTTCCAAGTTTTACCTATATGGTTTGTTTCCTATTGCTATAGCCCCAAGCAGAGACTGAGGAAAATCACTTTCATTGAAAGGGGTTGCCAAGCTTCCTCAAAACTACGAGTTTCCTGAAATCTCAGCAAACATATTTTCACCCAATCTTGATGATACTTTCAGGTAATTATCAGTACACCAATCCCACTTGGCACACCAAATTTCGTTCTTGTAGGTTAAACCGTTCGTTTGCAGTGACCATTTTCATTTTTAGGTTTCACTCGGTTTTCTCCTATATGGATACATGTAGTTGGAACTCTAAATCAAAGACGGTTTGTGCTAGCTCTTTGAAATTATGCCCAATAAATTATTTCCAAGTTTTACCTCTATGGTTTGTTTCCGATTGATATAGCCCCAGGCAGAGACTGAGGAAAATCACTTTAATTGAAAGGGGTTGCCAAGCTTCCTCAAAACTACGAGTTTCCTGAAATCTCAGCAAATATTTTTTCACCCAGTCTTGATGATACTTTCAGGTAATGATCAGTACACCAATCCCACTTGGCTCACCAAATTTCGTTCTTCTAGGTTCAACTGTTCGTTTGCAGTGACTGTTTTCATTTTTAGTTTTCACTCGGTTTTCTCCTATATGGATACATGTAGTTGGAACTCTAAATCAAACACGGTTTGTGCTAGCTCTTTGATATTATGCCCAATAAATTATTTCCAAGTTTTACCTCTATGGTTTGTTTCCTATTGATATAGCCCCAAGCAGAGACTGAGGAAAATCACTTTCATTGAAAGGGGTTGCCAAGCTTCCCCAAAACTACGAGTTTCCTGAAATCTCAGCAAACATTTTTTCACCCCGTCTTGATGATACTTTCAGGTAATGATCAGTACACCAATCCCACGTGGCTCACCAAATTTCCTTATTCTAGGTTAAACCTTAAATTTGCACTGACCGTTTTCATTTTTAGGTTTCACTCGGTTTTCTCCTATATGGATACATGTATTTGGAACTCTAAATCAAACACGGTTTGTGCTAGCTCTTTGAAATTATGCCCAATAAATTATTTCCAAGTTTTACCTCTATGGTTTGTTTCCTATTGATATAGCCCCAAGCAGAGACTGAGGAAAATCACTTTCATTGAAAGGGGTTGCTAAGCTTCCTCAAAACTACGAGTTTCCTGAAATCTCAGCAAACATTTTTTCACCCCGTCTTGATGATACTTTCAGGTAATCATCAGTACACCAATCCCACTTGGCTCACCAAATTTCGTTCTTCTAGGTAAAACGTTCATTTGCAGTGACCGTTTTCATTTTTAAGTTTCACTTTGTTTTCTCCTCTATGGATACATGTAGTTGGAACTCTAAATCAAACACGGTTTGTGCTAGCTCTTTGAAACTATGCGCAATAAAGTAGTTCCAAGTTCTATCTCTAAGGTTTGTTTCCTATTGATATAGCCCCAAGCAGAGACTGAGGAATATCACTTTCATTGAAAGGGGTTGCCAAGCTTCCTCAAAACTACGAGTTTCCTGAAATCTCAGCAAACATATTTTCACCCAATGTTGATGATACTTTCAGGTAATGATCAGTACACGAATCCAACTTGGCTCACCAAATTTCTTTCTTCTAGATTAAACCATTCGTTTGCAGTGACCGTTTTCATTTTCAGGTTTCACTCTGTTTTCTCCTATATGGATACATGTATTTGGAACTCTAAATCAAACACGGTTTGTGCTAACTCTTTGAAACTATGCACAATAAAGTAGTTCCAAGTTCTATCTCTACAGCTTGTTTCCTACTGATATAGCCCCAAGCAGAGACTGAGAAAAATCACTTTCATTAAAAGGGGTTGCCAAGCTTCCTCAAAACTACGAGTTTCCTAAAATCTCAGCAAACATTTTTTCACCCAATCTAGATGATACTTTCAGGTAATGATCAGTACACCAATCCCACTTGGCACACCAAATTTCGTTCTTGTAGGTTAAACCGTTCGTTTGCAGAGACCGTTTTCATTTTCAGGTTTCACTCTGTTTTCTCCAATATGGATACATGTATTTGGAACTCTAAATCAAACACGGTTTGTGCTAGCTCTTTGAAACTATGCACAATAAAGTAGTTCCAAGTTTTACCTATATGGTTTGTTTCCTATTGCTATAGCCCCAAGCAGAGACTGAGGAAAATTAGTTTCATTGAAAGGGGTTGCCAAGCTTCCTCAAAACTACGAGTTTCCTGAAATCTCAGCAAACATATTTTCACCCAATCTTGATGATACTTTCAGGTAATTATCAGTACACCAATCCCACTTGGCACACCAAATTTCGTTCTTGTAGGTTAAACCGTTCGTTTGCAGTGACCATTTTCATTTTTAGGTTTCACTCGGTTTTCTCCTATATGGATACATGTAGTTGGAACTCTAAATCAAACACGGTTTGTGCTAGCTCTTTGAAATTATGCCCAATAAATTATTTCCAAGTTTTACCTCTATGGTTTGTTTCCTATTGATATAGCCCCAAGCAGAGACTGAGGAAAATCCCTTTAATTGAAAGGGGTTGCCAAGCTTCCTCAAAACTACGAGTTTCCTGAAATCTCAGCAAACATTTTTTCACCCAGTCTTGATGATACTTTCAGGTAATGATCAGTACACCAATCCCACTTGGCTCACCAAATTTCGTTCTTCTAGGTTCAACCGTTCGTTTGCAGTGACCGTTTTCATTTTTAGGTTTCACTCGGTTTTCTCCTATATTGGTATGTCGCGACCCCTTGCCCGCAAGGAAGACGCAACTCAGGAATCTTCTTTCAGCAGTTTATTCAGGTCCTTGATACTTTTTCTTCTCTCTCCCGGATGCCCCTCCCAGCCTTAATAAATCACCTCAAGCCCCAATGCGAAGCTGCCACGTGGACTTTTCTCACAGGGTGCCAAGTCACAGCGTGCCAACTCATTCTGATAAGGAGTTGTTTGTCACAGACTACAGGGGAAACCAGCGCCATCTTGTAATGGCGGCCACAGTTCACAGAAACGGCTCACCACAGTTCCCCCTTTTTTGTTTTTATATGACAATACAGGCGAGAGTAGAGGTCCTATCCCACTGTGCAGAAGTGGCTGCATAGTATGGCTCAGCCCCAAGGAGGCGCCTTCCCCAGATCCGAGGCCATATCAGCCGACGCCTTTTTTCGTGGGGCGGGGCGTGGATAAGGTGGGGTAAGGAAGGACGTCAAACCCGCATGCAATAGGACATGCTCTCCTTGAGGTCCACTCCAAGGATCACTCAAGTGCAGTGCCTTGCCTCGCATCCTGTACCGTGACGATGGTGGACGGAGGGGGATAGCTGAGGCTGAACTGTGGCTGTGTACAATGACAAACAAGTTGACAGCACCCTGAAAGAAAGGCACGGACTTTAAAGCGATAGAGAAGCACTAGTGTGGAAACCCATCTGCGTGCAATGGCAGCAAGACCGGCAGAGTGCAAGGGCTTTCCAACACTAAGAGAACAGCGAGGAAAGACATGTCGATCCCAGTGCAATGTTATAATAACTTGGGGTGCAACGACCATGTCAAAAATTTACTGTTTAAGATGCGCAAGCCAGACTTGAGGTGAATTGCCATTTTCTAAAGCTGCAAGAGCTTGTATGATCATAGCCTTATCGTGAGCATTGCGGGCCTTGAGGCGACAGAGAAACCACAAACAGAGGAACATACCAAAGCAACACATTGCATCAAAAATGCCTATTCCCACCCACTCCTTAAAAAAGGAAAAAGCAGAAGAAATCCAACGGGTGAATTGTCCCAAAGTCACTGGTACGACATGGGTGTTGTTCAAAACAGCTATCTGAGTTAGTTGAGACTGGATCAAGTTTTCTGCTTCCATGGACCAGGTTCCGGATAGATATTCTCCGATGATGCATGAGGCATTTCTGGAATCATAAAATCTGACAGAGGTTATACATAAATGTGCTCGTTGATCAATACAACCCAAATGTACTAGGTCAGACAATTCCTCAACTTGAGCTTGAGGTAACTCTATCCTTTGATTAGCAGCCAAAATCCCAGATAAAATGTGTTGATTAATTCTACTTTGAGATTTAGAAATTACTTGATTGTATTTTTACTTAAAAGCAAATTTATACTAAACACATTTATCTCAAATATCTGTAACTGAAAAAACAGAGTATCTGATAAATGTAAATATAAAACTTAAATTATAGGTTTTCTGTTGAAGAAAAACAATTAGGCAAATATATATTAACTAATCAATTAGGCATGTGCTAATTAATTTATAGATTAACAAATATAGGTTATCTAAATATCTAAACACACACATATATATATATATATATAATATATATATATATATATATATTAAGAATAAGAACATAACCTATAATTGTATTAACTTTATGTAACCACGTGGTCTTAAAATATTTGGATCCATTTAAATTTATTTTTAGCTAGGAGTGCACTCTTCTATGTGACGTCACTTGATGTAACTGAAATAAGATCCTTGAGTATACATTTTTATTTTTATAGTTAGCAATGAAAATAAGGATTTTTTGGTCATCACAGGAACTTTGCCGGCTTGTTCCTGTGGCGAGCAAATGCATCCTCATAACCTTCAAAATTAAAAGTAAAATATAAAGAAGCATATTTGATATCTCTCATCAATAGAACATTATTCAGTAACACAACTATAGAGAAAAAGTCAGGTTATTTAACTTAGAATTAGCTTAAATTTAGGACTGTAACATAGAAACCTGTGGAATTAAGTTTTGTCTGAAAAAGATATCTTTCATTAGCATTTACAGGTAGGCATTTTTTAAAAAATACAGGCTCTGAGCAGCTCCGGTAGAAATCTGAAACACAGCAGTACAGGTTAGTGGCTGGAAGGCGGGACCAGAAGTCCTGTCTGAGTGACGTGGAAGAACCAATCAGAAGCCCGCAAAAGTGTGGGAGGTGGGACCAGGAAGCAGCTATGCCGGCCAGGCACCCCATGGTTACCATGGTGATGCAAACAACATGGAGTCTGGTGCCCATTTTCAGGGCAAAAGTTCTCCAAGTTTTCTTAGCCTATTGTATTTTGTTTGATTTTGTCTGCATTTTTCCCCGCCTGGCCAAGATCTTACTGCGGTAGCAGCTTGTTCTGTCTCTGCGACCTGCGGTTGCAGTTGTACATCCTGTACTTCCTGGCATTCCCCTAGGGAGTCTACAGATAGAAAGGGGTTGGTCCGTGGGAGGTGACAAAGTCGCCCACTCCCCGGGGCACCATTCCGTCCCTGGATTGCCCAGTAGACCTTGGGGCAGGCCCCTGTTCCCGTTTTGAGGGCAGCGGCCAGAACCTGTCCAGTAATATGAGCTCCATCAATATCCTTACAAGCTCGAATCATGTCATCAACACTCTTTGCTCTGGTAGATTTAATAGCATTTTGGCAATAGGAATTTGCATATTTAAGAGCCAATTGCTTAATGACCGGCATGGCTTGTTCCAAGTTAGGGAATATTTTTTCTGTTACCTGTATCAATCAGGCAAGGAAGTCAGAATAAGGCTCAGAGGGTCCTTGAGCAATTTTTGAAATTTTTGTTTTAGCATTTGAAATAGGTAGAGCCTTCCAAGCCTAAATGGCTGCTGTAGCTATCTGAGCATAGACCCCAGGATTATAATTAATTTGTTGATTTATGATAGCATATTGTCCCAAGCCTGTTAACATTTCAAGGTTATGCCGTGGGAAGCCGGCGTCCTGATTGACTCGGGCTAGCTCGCGACACCTCTCTTGATTTTCACTTTTCCACAACAAAAAATCCCCTCCGGACAACACAGCCATGCAAAGCTGTTGCCAGTCACTAGGTGTCGGCTGATTGGCAGGGGTCTGTAATTAGTAACTGCCTCCTTTAGTTGTTTAATATCCTTAAAGGCTAAAGGAACATGCATTCTGGCCGGCTGTCCATCGGCATCCAAGTTTTCAATTACTGGGAAGTTTGGGCCGTCTTAGGCTGCCACTGAACACCCCCCAGCCTTCTGGGGTTGTCCTTGTCCCAATCGGGGTTATAAGGAGGGAGCGTGACAGCGATCGGGGCTGTAGGTGCTTTAAATCTTGACTTTTACAATCGACCCTCCAGTTCCTCTATCTCCCTTTCCAATTCTTCCTCCTGCCAGCTGTTACCATGGAGCCCAGTTAGTAACTCCCTTATCTTAGAAATGTAGTCAGCACTGTGAAGCCCAGCTCAAGGCCAGAGGCCTTGTTACATATTTTTGTGAAAAACTAGTAAGGGAGTGTCCAGTGCCTGGAATGCTGATTTTTTTCAGACAGTAGCCAAATAAAACAGGGCAACATGAAAATAAGAAGTTTTATATATATTGAACTTTTTTGTAGAGATTCTTTTGCTGAAAGTCCTAAAATAAGCCATGGTGAATATTCTGGAGAAGGTCAATTAAGATTTTTCTGTGGGCCTGATAGGGAGGGGGAAGATGAGAAGGCGGGGTTGAGAGCGGCTAGGGTGGATCTAATTCCTCAGAACTGTCCGAGCTACTTGTGTCCTTGGGAGTTTTTAACTCAGTCAAGTCCGGATAGAGCCTTCTCCTCTGTTTAACTTCAGACTCCCTTATCTGTTTACCACTCTTACTCCTAAGACTTTCTGTTACCTCGCTATGTGACCCCTCTGATTTTTCTTCATGCAATTGCTCAAGAACAGCCTGGCCCTCGCTCACAGCTTTCTGGCATTTACCATCCATTATACACCCCCTCACTAATTTCCAAAGCGGAATGGTACCGCCCCTGTGTCCAGCAATCCCACAATAGATTTACCTTCTATGCTTAACTCCAAAGTGGGGCGATTGCTCATATTCAGTGACAAATAGGCACAATTTCCTCCGGTGGCACCAATCTCATCTCCCGTCCGTGACCTTGAGTCAGAAGGGAAGTGGGTATGCAAGCTAGGCAAAATTAGTAATTGAGCAATCCGATCCCCTGGAGAGATAGACACAATGCCCCTTGGAGCTTCCACCATAACCTTTACTGTCCCTACAGCATCAGGGCTGATGACTCCAGGGAAAACATGAAGACCTTGCAAGATAGAGGATGCATGTCCAATTAGCAAACCTACAGTGCCAGGTGGTAAAGGCCCTTTAAACTCAGTTTCCACCAATTGGACTCCCATCTTAGGTGTTAATACGAGTCTGGAGGTGGAACAGAGGTCCAATCCTGCGGCGCCTGTAGTGGCTCTCCGCATTTCATGGGATGGCGTAGAGACGGCCATGTCTCGGGTGCGGGTGTGACATTCTCCATTGCCCCATATATTTGTGGGCCCTGGGGTCGGGGGCCCCGTTGGCCGTTTTTTGGCCCAGCTGAAACAGGCTGTCCATGGATGTCTCTCACTGATTGACACTCTCTTGCCCAATGTTTCCCCTTTTTACATCTTGGACACAACCCCGGTAGACGAAGGCCATTGGAAGGGCCACCGTAAGGAGGTCCAGTAAAACTGTCTTTTTTGGGACATTCCCGTCTGAAATGACCAGATTGACCACAATGGAAGCATGTTCTGGCACCAGGACCGCCCCCTTTGGCAATCCGAAGGATAGCAGCTGCAAGGCCTGAATTAGTTAAAGGTCCTCCAATCTCTCTACACACCTTCATCCATGCTTCTATGCCCTTGTTTTTATAAGGAGTGATTGCTGCTTTACATTCCTTGGTGCATTGCTCAAAAACCAATTGCTTGATAAGGGGCATGGCTCTATCAGGATCCCCAAATATCTTTCCAGCGGCATCTACCATCCTTGCAACAAAATCTGAAAAGGGTTCTGTAGGGCCTTGTAGAATCTTGGTCAAATTACCAGATACCTCTCCTCTATTTGGAAGTGATTTCCATGCCCGAATGCAAATGCTGTTAATTTGGTCATATACCTCAAGAGGAAATCCTGTCTGTTGATTAGCAAATCTCCCCTGCCCCAAAAGCATGTCCTTATCCCAAGCGGGGTGTCCCGCCGCATGGTTTTGGGCGGCCTGCTCTATTGCGCCCTCTAGCATAAATGCTCTCCAGTCCAAATATTTACCCGGGGAAACACAAGCCCGAACAAGGCTAGCCCAGTCAGAGGGAGTCATGCAGTATCTAGACAAACCCTCCACCTGAGTTAGTGTGAAGGCGGCATCCACCCCATAAGTACGCACGGACTCCGCCAGGGTCTTCACAATTTTGAAATCTAAGGGTTCATGGAATCTTCCCCTATTGTCATCCTGAAAAACTGGATAAGCAAGACCCATCTCAGCATTCACAGCCCTCCATGTTTGGGCATGGAAAGCTCTCCCCGAAACACCCCCACCATACGGCGGTGGATCTGGAGGATCATTTTTCTTGAGCCCCTGTTTATTTCTGTTCCCTTCTCCCATGCCTACACTCCCTAGCTGACAAGACAGCCTCCCAAGCTCCTCCTCCTTATCCTCCTCTTTCTCTGACCCACTTTCGCATGGGGGTGTGCGCAGCGCACTGAGATCTGGATACAATCGTCTCCTCCCCTGTTTCACATTCCGTACATTCCCATCCTTCTGAGATATCTCACTTCTTGCCGGAGACAGCCGCCTCCTCCCCTGTTTCATGCTCCGCACACTCCCATCCTCCTGAGATACTTCACTTTCTGCCGTTTCTGACTTCTCCTCATGTAATTGCTCTAAAACGTCCTGTCCTTTAGTAAGTGCTTCCTGACATCTGTCATCTGTGAGGCAACTACGGACCATCTTCCAAAGGGGGATCACCCCACCCTCTAATATGCCCTGCTCAGAAGCAAAGTCAAGATCTTTGCCTAATTTATCCCAGCTAGGTATAGTAAGGCTGCCCGAGAATGCAAACCACGGTGCGACAATATCTATCTTCTGTAAAAATCTCTTTAAAGTACTAGGTTTCACTTCCAGGCCCTTGGAACGTAACAGGTCATCTAGGGCCAGGAGGAGCGGACTTGAAGACGCGGCACCCATGACACAACAACAAAAGACGCACAAAAAACAACAAGAGATACCACAAAAAACAAAAACGAGATGACACAACAAAAGAAACACAGAAAACAAAAGTGAAAGTACACAGTGCAGCTGCAATAAACATGAGGCTCTCTCTTTCTTTGTAGAGGAGCTGACCCCGCTTTGGACGCGGATCCCACGTACTCGGACTATCCCTGCTTTCATAGCAGATCCCACTTACCTGGGATTAACCGGTGCACCACCCCTGACTGACTGAAAGTTCTGGTTCCCGGGTCTCGGCACCACTTGTCGCGACCCCTTGCCCGCAAGGAAGACGCAACTCAGGAATCTTCTTTCAGCAGTTTATTCAGGTCCTTGATACTTTTTCTTCTCTCTCCCGGATGCCCCTCCCAGCCTTAATAAATCACCTCAAGCCCCAATGCGAAGCTGCCACGTGGACTTTTCTCACAGGGTGCCAAGTCACAGCGTGCCAACTCATTCTGATAAGGAGTTGTTTGTCACAGACTACAGGGGAAACCAGCGCCATCTTGTAATGGCGGCCACAGTTCACAGAAACGGCTCACCACATTGGTACATGTAGTTGGAACTCTAAATCAATCACGGTTTGTGCTAGCTCTTTGAAATTATGCCCAATAAATTATTTCCAAGTTTTACCTCTATGGTTTGTCTCCTATTGATATAGCCCCAAGCAGAGACTGAGGAAAATCACTTTAATTGAAAGGGGTTGCCAAGCTTCCTCAAAACTACAAGTTTCCTGAAATCTCAGCAAACATTTTTTCACCCAATCTTGATGATACTTTCAGGTAATCATCAGTACACCAATCCCACTTCGCTCACCAAATTACGTACTTCTAGGTTCAACCGTTCGTTTGCAGTGACCGTTTTCATTTTCAGGTTTCACTCTGTTTTCTCCTATATGCATACATGTATTTGGAACTCTAAATCAAACACGGTTTGTGCTACCTCTTTGAAACTATGCGCAATAAAGTAGTTCCAAGTTCTATCTCTAAGGTTTGTTTCCTATTGATATAGCCCCAAGCAGAGACTGAGGTATATCATTTTCATTGAAAGGGGTTGCCAAGCTTCCTCAAAACTACGAGTTTCCTGAAATCTCAGCAAACATATTTTCACCCAATGTTGATGATACTTTCAGGTAATGATCAGTACACGAATCCAACTTGGCTCACCAAATTTCGTTCTTCTAGATTACACCATTTGTTTGCAGTGACCGTTTTCATTTTCAGGTTTCACTCTGTTTTCTCCTATATGGATACATGTATTTGGAACTCTAAATCAAACACGGTTTGTGCTAGCTCTTTGAAACTATGCACAATAAAGTAGTTCCAAGTTTTACCTATATGGTTTGTTTCCTATTGATATAGCCCGAAGCAGAGACTGAGGAAAATCACTTTCTTTGAAAGGGGTTGCCAATCTTCCTCAAAACTACGAGTTTCCTCAAATCTCAGGAAACATTTTTTCATCCAATCTTGATGATACCTTCAGGTAATGATCAGTACACCAATCCCACGTGGCTCACCAAATTTCGTTCTTCTAGGTTCAACCGTTCGTTTGCAGTGACCGTTTTCATTTTCAGGTTTCACTCTGTTTTCTCCTCTATGGATACATGTATTTGGAACTGTAAATCAAACACGGTTTGTTCTAGCTCTTTGAAACTATGCACAATAAAATAGTTCCAAGTTCTATCTCTACGGTTTGTTTCCTATTGATATAGACCGAAGCAGAGACTGAGGAAAATCACTTTCATTGAAAGGAGTTGCCAAGCTTCCTCAAAACTATGAGTTTCCTGAAATCTCAGCAAACATTTTTTCACCCAATCTTGATGATACTTTCAGGTAATGATCAGTACACCAATCCCACTTGGCTCACCAAATTTCGTTCTTCTAGGTTAAACCGTTCGTTTGCAGTGACCGTTTTCATTTTCAGGTTTCACTCTGTTTTCTCCTATATGGATACATGTATTTGGAACTCTAAATCAAACACGGTTTGTGCTAGCTCTTTGAAACTATGCACAATAAAGTATTTCCAAGTTTTACTTATATGGTTTGTTTCCTATTGATATAGTCCGAAGCAGATACTGAGGAAAATCATTTTCATTGAAAGGGTTGCCAAGATTCCTCAAAACTACGAGTTTCCTGAAATCTCAGCAAACATTTTTTCACCCAATCTTGATGATACCTGCAGGTAATGATCAGTACACCAATCCCACTTGGCTCACCAAATTTCGTTCTTCTAGGTTCAACCGTTCGTTTGCAGAGACCGTTTTCATTTTCAGGTTTCACTCTGTTTTCTCCTATATGGATACATGTATTTGGAACTCTACATCAAACACGGTTTGTGCTAGCTCTTTGAAACTATGCACAATAAAGTAGTTCCAAGTTTTACCTATATGGTTTGTTTCCTATTGCTATAGCCCCAAGCAGAGACTGAGGAAAATCACTTTCATTGAAAGGGGTTGCCAAGCTTCCTCAAAACTACGAGTTTCCTGAAATCTCAGCAAACATATTTTCACCCAATCTTGATGATACTTTCAGGTAATGATCAGTACACCAATCCCACTTGGCACACCAAATTTCGTTCTTGTAGGTTAAACCGTTCGTTTGCAGTGACCATTTTCATTTTTAGGTTTCACTCGGTTTTCTCCTATATGGATACATGTAGTTGGAACTCTAAATCAAACACGGTTTGTGCTAGCTCTTTGAAATTATGCCCAATAAATTATTTCCAAGTTTTACCTCTATGGTTTGTTTCCTATTGATATAGCCCCAAGCAGAGACTGAGGAAAATCACTTTAATTGAAAGGGGTTGCCAAGCTTCCTCAAAACTACGAGTTTCCTGAAATCTCAGCAAATATTTTTTCACCCAGTCTTGATGATACCTTCAGGTAATGATCAGTACACCAATCCCACTTGGCTCACCAAATTTCGTTCTTCTAGGTTAAACCGTTCGTTTGCAGTGACCGTTTTCATTTTTAGGTTTCACTCGGTTTTCTCCTATATGGATACATGTAGTTGGAACTCTAAATCAGACACGGTTTGTGCTAGCTCTTTGATATTATGCCCAATAAATTATTTCCAAGTTTTACCTCTATGGTTTGTTTCCTATTGATGTAGCCCCAAGCAGAGACTGAGGAAAATCACTTTCATTGAAACGTGTTGCCAAGCTTCCTCAAAACTACGAGTTTCCTGATCTCAGCAAACATTTTTTCACCCAGTCTTGATGATACTTTCAGGTAATGATCAGTACACCAATCCCACTTGGCTCACCAAATTTCGTTCTTGTAGGTTAAACTGTTCATTTGCAGTGATCGTTTTCATTTTTAGGTTTCACTCGGTTTTCTCCTATATGGATACATGTAGTTGGAACTCTAAATCAAACACGGTTTGTGCTAGCTCTTTGAAATTATGCCCAATAAATTATTTAAAAGTTTTACCTCTATGGTTTGTTTCCTATTGATATAGCCCCACGCAGAGACTGAGGAAAATCACTTTCATTGAAAGGCCTTTCCAAGCTTCCTCAAAACTACGAGTTTCCTGAAATCTCAGCAAACATTTTTTCACCCATCATGATGATACTTTCACGTAATGATCAGTACACCAATCCCACTTGACTCACCGAATTTCGTTCTTCTAGGTTAAACAGTTCGTTTGCAGTGACCGTTTTCATTTTTAGGTTTCACTCGGTTTTCTCCTATATTGGTACATGTAGTTGGAACTCTAAATCAATCACGGTTTGTGCTAGCTGTTTGAAATTATGCACAAGAAATTAGTTCCAAGTTTTACCTCTATGGTTTGTCTCCTATTGATATAGCCCCAAGAGAGACTGAGGAAAATCACTTTAATTGAAAGGGGTTGCCAAGCTTCCTCAAAACTACGAGTTTCCTGAAATCTCAGCAAACATATTTTCACCCAATCTTGATGATACTTTCAGGTAATCATCAGTACACCAATCCCACTTGGCTCACCAAATTTCGTTCTTCTAGGTAAACCGTTCATTTGCAGTGACCGTTTTCATTTTTAAGTTTCACTTTGTTTTCTCCTCTATGGATACATGTAGTTGGAACTCTAAATCAAACACGGTTTGTGCTACCTCTTTGAAACTATGCGCAATAAAGTAGTTCCAAGTTCTATCTCTAAGGTTTGTTTCCTATTGATATAGCCCCAAGCAGAGACTGAGGAATATCACTTTCATTGAAAGGGGTTGCCAAGCTTCCTCAAAACTACGAGTTTCCTGAAATCTCAGCAAACATTTTTTCACCCAATCTTGATGATACTTTCAGGTAATTATCAGTACACCAATCCCACTTGGCACACCAAATTTCGTTCTTGTAGGTTAAACCATTCCTTTGCAGTGACCGTTTTCATTTTCAGGTTTCACTCTGTTTTCTCCTATATGGATACATGCATTTGGAACTCTAAATCAAACACGGTTTGTGCTAGCTCTTTGAAACTATGCACAATAAAGTAGTTCCATGTTTTACCTATATGGTTTGTTTCCTATTGATATAGCCCGAAGCAGACACTGAGGAAAATCACTTTCATTGAAAGGGGTTGCCAAGCTTCCTCAAAACTACGAGTTTCCTGAAATCTCAGCAAACATTTTTTCACCCAATCTTGATGATACCTTCAGGTAATGATCAGTACACCAATCCCACTTGGCACACCAAATTTCGTTCTTGTAGGTTAAACCGTTCGTTTGCAGTGACCATTTTCATTTTTAGGTTTCACTTGGTTTTCTCCTACATGGATACATGTAGTTGGAACTCTAAATCAAACACGGTTTGTGCTAGCTCTTTGAAATTATGCCCAATAAATTATTTCCAAGTTTTACCTCTATGGTTTGTCTCCTATTGATATAGCCCCAAGCAGAGACTGAGGAAAATCACTTTCATTGAAAGGGGTTGCCAAGCTTCCTCAAACCTACGAGTTTCCTGAAATCTCAGCAAATATTTTTTTCACGCAGTCTTGATGATACTTTCAGGTAATGATCAGTACACCAATCCCACTTGGCTCACCAAATTTCGTTCTTCTAGGTTCAACCGTTCGTTTGCAGTGACCGTTTTCATTTTCAGATTTCACTCTGTTTTCTCCTATATGGATACATGTATTTGGAACTCTAAATCAAACACGGTTTGTGCTAGCTCTTTGAAACTATGCACAATAAAGTAGTTCCAAGCTTTACCTATATGGTTTGTTTCCTATTGATATAGCCCCAAGCAGAGACTGAGGAAAATCACTTTCATTGAAAGGGGTTGCCAAGCTTCCTCAAAACTACGAGTTTCCTGAAATCTCAGCAAACATTTTTTCACCCAATCTTGATGATACTTTCACTTAATAATCAGTACATCAATCCCACTTGGCTCACCAAATTTCGTTCTTCTAGGTTAAACCGTTCGTTTGCAGTGACCGTTTTCATTTTCAGGTTTCATTCTGTTTTCTCCTATATGGATACATGCATTTGGAACTCTAAATCAAACATGGTTTGTTGTAGATCTTTGAAACTCTGCACAATAAAGTAGTTCCAAGTTCTATCTCTAACATTTGTTTCCTATTGAAATAGCCCCAAGCAGAGACTGAGGAAAATCACTATCAAGGAAAGGGGTTGCCAAGCTTCCTCAAAAGTGTGAGTTTCCTGAAATCTCAGCAAACATATTTTCACCCCATCTTGATGATACTTTCATGTAATGATCAGTACACCAATCCCACTTGGCTCACCAAATTTCGTTCTTCTAGGGAAACCGTTCGTTTGCAGTGACCGTTTTCATTTTTAAGTTTCAATTTGTTTTCTCCTCATAGACACATGTGGTTGGAACTCTAAATCAAACACGGTTTGTGCTACCTCTTTGAAACTATGCACAATAAAGTAGTTCCAAGTTCTATCTCTAAGGTTTGTTTCCTATTGATATAGCCCCAAGCAGAGACTGAGGAAAATCACTTTCATTGAAACGTGTTGCCAAGCTTCCTCAAAACTACGAGTTTCCTGAAATCTCAGCAAACATATTTTCTCCCAATGTTGATGATACTTTCAGGTAATGATCAGTACACAAATCCAACTTGGCTCACCAAATTTCATTCTTCTAGATTAAACCATTCGTTTGCAGTGACCGTTTTCATTTTCAGGTTTCACTCTGTTTTCTCCTATATGGATACATGTATTTTGAACTCTAAATCAAACACGGTTTGTGCTAACTCTTTGAAACTATGCAAATAAAGTAGTTCCAAGTTCTATCTCTATGGCTTGTTTCCTACTGATATAGCCCCAAGCAGAGACTGAGAAAAATCACTTTCATTAAAAGGGGTTGCCAAGCTTCCTCAAAACTACGAGTTTCCTGAAATCTCAGCAAACATTTTTTCACCCAATCTTGATGATACTTTCAGGTAATGATCAGTACACCAATCCCACTTGGCTCACCACATTTCGTTCTTGTAGGTTAAACCGTTTGTTTGCAGTGACCCTTTTCATTTTCAGGTTTCACTCTGTTTTCTCCTATATGGATACATGTATTTGGAACTCTAAATCAAACACGGTTTGTGCTACCTCTTTGAAACTATGCACAATAAATTATTTCCAAGTTTTACCTCTATGGTTTGTTTCCTATTGATATAGCCCCAAGCAGAGACTGAGGAAAATCACTTTCATTGAAAGGGGTTGCCAAGCTTCCTCAAAACTACGAGTTTCCTGAAATCTCAGCAAATATTTTTTCAGCCAGTCTTGATGATACTTTCAGGTAATTATCAGTACACCAATCCCACTTGGCTCACCAAATTTCGTTCTTCTAGGTTAAACCGTTCATTTGCAGTGACCGTTTTCATTTTTAGGTTTCACTCGGTTTTCTCCCATATGGATACATGTAGATGGAACTCTAAATCAAACACGGTTTGTGCTAGCTCTTTGAAATTATGCCCAATAAATTATTTCCAAGTTTTACCTCTATGGTTTGTTTCCTATTGATATAGCCCCAAGCAGAGACTGAGGAAAATCACTTTCATTGAAAGGGGTTGCCAAGCTTCCTCAAAACTACGAGTTTCCTGAAATCTCAGCAAACATTTTTTCACCCAGTCTTGATGATACTTTCAGGTAATGATCAGTACACCAATCCCACTTGGCTCACCAAATTTCCTTATTCTAGGTTAAACCTTTAATTTGCACTGACCGTTTTCATTTTTAGGTTTCACTCGGTTTTCTCCTATATGGATACATGTAGTTGGAACTCTAAATCAAACACGGTTTGTGCTAGCTCTTTGAAATTATGCCCAATAAATTATTTAAAAGTTTTACATCCATGGTTTGTTTCCTATTGATATAGCCCCACGCAGAGACTGAGGAATATCACTTTCATTGAAAGGCATTTCCAAGATTCCTCAAAACTACGAGTTTCCTGAAATCTCAGCAAACATTTTTTAACCCAATCATGATGATACTTTCACGTAATGATCAGTACACCAATCCCACTTGGCTCACCGAATTTCGTTCTTCTAGGTTAAACAGTTCGTTTGCAGTGACCGTTTTCATTTTTAGGTTTCACTCGGTTTTCTCCTATATTGGTACATGTAGTTGGAACTCTAAATCAATCACGGTTTGTGCTAGCTCTTTGAAATTATGCCCAATAAATTATTTCCAAGTTTTACCTCTATGGTTTGTCTCCTATTGATATAGCCCCAAGCAGAGACTGAGGAAAATCACTTTCATTGAAAGGGGTTGCCAAGCTTCCTCAAACCTACGAGTTTCCTGAAATCTCAGCAAATATTTTTTTCACGCAGTCTTGATGATACTTTCAGGTAATGATCAGTACACCAATCCCACTTGGCTCACCAAATTTCGTTCTTCTAGGTTCAACCGTTCGTTTGCAGTGACCGTTTTCATTTTCAGATTTCACTCTGTTTTCTCCTATATGGATACATGTATTTGGAACTCTAAATCAAACACGGTTTGTGCTAGCTCTTTGAAACTATGCACAATAAAGTAGTTCCAAGCTTTACCTATATGGTTTGTTTCCTATTGATATAGCCCCAAGCAGAGACTGAGGAAAATCACTTTCATTGAAAGGGGTTGCCAAGCTTCCTCAAAACTACGAGTTTCCTGAAATCTCAGCAAACATTTTTTCACCCAATCTTGATGATACTTTCACTTAATAATCAGTACATCAATCCCACTTGGCTCACCAAATTTCGTTCTTCTAGGTTAAACCGTTCGTTTGCAGTGACCGTTTTCATTTTCAGGTTTCATTCTGTTTTCTCCTATATGGATACATGCAGTTGGAACTCTAAATCAAACACGGTTTGTTGTAGATCTTTGAAACTCTGCACAATAAAGTAGTTCCAAGTTCTATCTCTAACGTTTGTTTCCTATTGAAATAGCCCCAAGCAGAGACTGAGGAAAATCACTATCAAGGAAAGGGGTTGCCAAGCTTCCTCAAAACTACGAGTTTCCTGAAATCTCAGCAAACATATTTTCACCCCATCTTGATGATACTTTCATGTAATGATCAGTACACCAATCCCACTTGGCTCACCAAATTTCGTTCTTCTAGGGAAACCGTTCGTTTGCAGTGACCGTTTTCATTTTTAAGTTTCAATTTGTTTTCTCCTCATAGACACATGTGGTTGGAACTCTAAATCAAACACGGTTTGTGCTACCTCTTTGAAACTATGCACAATAAAGTAGTTCCAAGTTCTATCTCTAAGGTTTGTTTCCTATTGATATAGCCCCAAGCAGAGACTCTGGAATATCACTTTCATTGAAAGGGGTTGCCAAGCTTCCTCAAAACTACGAGTTTCCTGAAATCTCAGCAAACATATTTTCTCCCAATGTTGATGATACTTTCAGGTAATGATCAGTACACAAATCCAACTTGGCTCACCAAATTTCATTCTTCTAGATTAAACCATTCGTTTGCAGTGACCGTTTTCATTTTCAGGTTTCACTCTGTTTTCTCCTATATTGATACATGTATTTGGAACTCTAAATCAAACACGGTTTGTGCTAGCTCTTTGAAACTATGCACAATAAAGTAGTTCCAAGTTCTATCTCTACGGTTTGTTTCCTATTGATATAGCCCCAAGGAGAGACTGAGGAAAATCACTTTCATTGAAATGGGTTGCCAAGCTTCCTCAAAACTACGAGTTTCCTGAAATTTCAGCAAATATTTTTTCACCCAGTCTTGATGATACTTTCAGGTAATAATCAGTACACCAATCCCACTTGGCTCACCACATTTCGTTCTTGTAGGTTAAACCGTTTGTTTGCAGTGACCCTTTTCATTTTCAGGTTTCACTCTGTTTTCTCCTATATGGATACATGTATTTGGAACTCTAAATCAAACACGGTTTGTGCTAGCTCTTTGAAACTATGCACAATAAATTATTTCCAAGTTTTACCTCTATGGTTTGTTTCCTATTGATATAGCCCCAAGCAGAGACTGAGGAAAATCACTTTCATTGAAAGGGGTTGCCAAGCTTCCTCAAAACTACGAGTTTCCTGAAATCTCAGCAAATATTTTTTCACCCCGTCTTGATGATACTTTCAGGTAATCATCAGTACACCAATCCCACTTGGCTCACCAAATTTCGTTCTTCTAGGTAAACCGTTCATTTGCAGTGACCGTTTTCATTTTTAAGTTTCACTTTGTTTTCTCCTCTATGGATACATGTAGTTGGAACTCTAAATCAAACACGGTTTGTACTAGCTCTTTGAAACTATGCACAATAAAGTAGTTCCAAGCTTTACCTATATGGTTTTTTTCCTATTGATATAGCCCGAAGCAGAGACTGAGGAAAATCACTTTCATTGATCGGGGTTGCCAAGCTTCCTCAAAACTACGAGTTTCCTGAAATCTCAGCAAACATTTTTTCACGCAATCTTGATGATACTTTCACTTAATAATCAGTACATCACTCCCACTTGGCTCACCAAATTTCGTTCTTCTAGGTTAAACCGTTCGTTTGCAGTGACCCTTTTCATTTTCAGGTTTCATTCTATTTTCTCCTATATGGATACATGCAGTTGGAACTCTAAATCAAACACGGTTTGTTGTAGATCTTTGAAACTATGCACAATAAAGTAGTTCCAAGTTCTATCTCTAAGGTTTGTTTCCTATTGAAATAGCCCCAAGCAGAGACTGAGGAAAATCACTATCAAGGAAAGGGGTTGCCAAGCTTCTCAAAACTACGAGTTTCCTGAAATCTCAGCAAACATATTTTCACCCAATCTTGATGATACTTTCAGGTAATGATCAGTACACCAATCCCACTTGGCTCACCAAATTTCGTTCTTCTTAGTTAAACCGTTCGTTTGCAGTGACCGTTTTCATTTTTAAGTTTCACTTTGTTTTCTCCTCTATGGATACATGTAGTTGGAAGTCTAAATCAAACACGGTTTGTGCTAGTTCTTTGAAACTATGCACAATAATGTAGTTCAAAGTTCTTTTACTACGGTTTCTTTCCTATTGATATAGCCCCAAGCAGAGACTCAGGAAAATCACTTTCATTGAAAGGGGTTGCCAAGCTTCCTCAAAACTACGAGTTTCCTGAAATCTCAGCAAACATTTTTTCACCCAATCTTGATGATACTTTCAGGTAATGATCAGTACACCAATCCCACTTGGCTCACCAAATTTCGTTCTTCTAGGTTCAACCTTTCGTTTGCAGTGACCGTTTTCATTTTTAGGTTTCACTCGGTTTTCTCCTATACTGGTACATGTAGTTGGAACTCTAAATCAAACACGGATTATGCAAGCTCTTTGAAACTATGCACAATAAATTAGTTCCATGTTTACCTCTATGGTTGTCTCCTATTGCTCTAGCCCCAAGCAGAGACTGAGGATTATCACTTTCATTGAAAGGGGCTGCCAAGCTCCTCAAAACTACTAGTTTCCTGAAATCTCATCAAACATTTTTTCACCCAATCTTGATGATACTTTCAGGTAATGATCAGTACACCAATCCCACTTGGCTCACCAAATTTCGTTCTTCTAGGTTCAACCGTTCGTTTGCAGTGACCGTTTTCATTTTTAGGTTTCACTCGGTTTTCTCCCATATGGATACATGTAGTTGGAACTCTAAATCAAACATGGTTTGTGCTAGCTCTTTGAAATTATGCCCAATAAATTATTTCCAAGTGTTACCTCTATGGTTTTTTTCCTATTGATATAGCCCCAAGCAGAGACTGAGGAAAATCACTTTCATTGAAAGGGGTTGCCAAGCTTCCTCAAAACTACGAGTTTCCTGAAATCTCAGCAAACATTTTTTCACCCAGTCTTGATGATACTTTCAGGTAATGATCAGTACACCAATCCCACTTGGCTCAACAAATTTCCTTATTCTAGGTGAAACCGTTCGTTTGCAGTGACTGCTTTCATTTTCAGGTTTCACTCTGTTTTCTCCTATATGGATACATGTTGTTGGAACTCTAAATCAAACACGGTTTGTGCTAGCTTTTTGGAACTATGCACAATAAAGTAGTTCAAAGTTCTTTCACTATGGTTTGTTTCTTATTGATATAGCCCCAAGCAGAGACTGAGGAAAATCACTTTCATTAAAAGAGGTTGCCAAGCTTCCTCAAAACTACGAGTTTCCTGAAATCTCAGCAAACATTTTTTCACCCAATCTTGATGATACTTTCAGGTAATGATCAGTACACCAATACCACTTGGCTCACCAAATTTAGTTCTTGTAGGTTAAACCGTTCGTTTGCAGTTTCTATTTTCATTTTCAAGTTTCACTCTGTTTTCTCCTATATGGATACATGTATTTGGAACTCTAAATCAAACACGGTTTGTGCTAGCTCTTTGAAACTATGCACAGTAAAGTAGTTCCAAGTTCTATCTCTTCGGTTTGTTTCCTATTGATATAGCCCCAAGCAGAGACTGAGGAAAATCCCTTTAATTGAAAGGGGTTGCCAAGCTTCCTCAAAACTAGGAGTTTCCTGAAATCTCAGCAAACATTTTTTCACCCAATCTTGATGATACTTTCAGGTAATGATCAGTACACCAATCCCACTTGGCTCACCAAATTTCGTTCTTCTAGGTTCAACCTTTCGTTTGCAGTGACCGTTTTCATTTTTAGGTTTCACTCGGTTTTCTCCTATACTGGTACATGTAGTTGGAACTCTAAATCAAACACGGATTATGCAAGCTCTTTGAAACTATGCACAATAAATTAGTTCCATGTTTACCTCTATGGTTGTCTCCTATTGCTCTAGCCCCAAGCAGAGACTGAGGATTATCACTTTCATTGAAAGGGGTTGCCAAGCTTCCTCAAAACTACGAGCTTTCGAAAATCTCAGCAAACATATTTTCACCAAATCTTGATGATACTTTCATGTAATGATCAGTACACCAATCCCACTTGGCTCAACAAATTTCGTTCTTGGAGGTTAAACCGTTTGTTTGCAGTGACCGTTTTCATTTTTAAGTTTCACTCTGTTTTCTCCTCTATGGATACATGTAGTTGGAACTCTAAATCAAACATGGTTTGCGCTGGCTCTTTGAAACTATGCACAATAAAGTAGTTCAAAGTTCTTTTACTACGGTTTTTTTTCCTTTATATATAGCCCGAAGCAGAGACTGAGGAAAATCACTTTCATTGAAAGGGGCTGCCAAGCTCCTCAAAACTACTAGTTTCCTGAAATCTCATCAAACATTTTTTCACCCAATCTTGATGATACTTTCAGGTAATGATCAGTACACCAATCCCACTTGGCTCACCAAATTTCGTTCTTCTATGTTTAACCGTTCATTTGCAGTGACTGTTTTCATTTTTAGGTTTCACTCAGTTTTCTCCTATTTGGATACATGTATTTGGAACTCTAAATCAAACACTGTTTGTGCTAGCTCTTTGAAACTATGCACAATAAAGTAGTTCCAAGTTCTATATCTATGATTTGTTTCCTATTGATATAGCGCCAAGCAGAGACTGAGGAAAATCACTATCTTTGAAAGGGGTTGCCTAGCTTCCTCAAAACTACGAGTTTCCTGAAATCTCAGCAAACATTTTTTCACCCAATCTTGATGATACTTTCAGGTAATGATCAGTACACCAATCCCACTTGGCTCACCAAATTTCGTTCTTCTAGGTTAAACCGTTCGTTTGCACTGACCGTTTTCATTTTCAGGTTTCACTTTGTTTTCTCCTATATGGATACATGTAGTTGGAACTCTAACTCAAACACGGTTTGTGCTAGCTCTTTGAAACTATACACAATAATGTAGTTCCAAGTTCTATCTCTATGATTTGTTTCCTACTGTTATAGCCCCAAGCAGAGACTGAGGAAAATCAATTTCATTGAAAGGGGTTGCCAAGCTTCCTCAAAACTACCAGTTTCCTGAAATCTCAGCAAATATATTTTCACCCAATCTTGATGATACTTTCAGGTAATAATCAGTACACCAATCCCACTTGCCTCACCAAATTATGTTCTTCTAGGTTAAACCGTTCGTTTGCAGACAACGTTTTCATTTTCAGGTTTCACTCTGTTTTCAACAATATGGATCCATGTAGTTGGAACTCTAAATCAAGCAGGGTTTGTGCTAGCTCTTTGAAACTATGCACAATAAAGTAGTTCCAAGTTCTATCTCTATGGTTTGTTTCCTATTGATATAGCCAAAAGCAGAGACTGAGGAAAATCACTTTCTCTGAAAGGGGTTGCCAAGCTTCCTCAAAACTACGAGTTTCCTGAAATCTCAGCAAACATTTTTTCACCCAGTCTTGAGGATACTTTCAGGTAATGATCAGTACACCATTCCCACTTGGCTCACCAAATTTAGTTTTGTAGGATAAACCGTTCGTTTGCAGTGACTGTTTTCATTTTCAGTTTTCACTCTGTTTTCTCCTATATGGATACATGTATTTGGAACTCTAAATCAAACACGGTTTGTGCTAGCTCTTTGAAACTATGCACGGTAAAGTAGTTCCAAGTTCTATCTCTTCGGTTTGTTTCCTATTGATATAGCCCCAAGCAGAGACTGAGGAAAATCCCTTTAATTGAAAGGGGTTGCCAAGCTTCCTCAATACTACGAGTTTCCTGAAATCTCAGCAAAAATTTTTTCACCCAATCTTGATGATACTTTCAGGTAATGATCAGTACACCAATCCCACTTGGCTCACCAAATTTCGTTCTTCTATGTTTAACCGTTCATTTGCAGTGACCGTTTTCATTTTTAGGTTTCACTCAGTTTTCTCCGATATGGATACATGTATTTGGAACTCTAAATCAAACACGGTTTGTGCTAGCTCTTTGAAACTATGCACAATAAATTAGTTCCAAGTTTTACCCCTATGGTTTGTTTCCTATTGAGATTGTCCAAGCAGAGACTGAGGAAAATCACTTACATTGAAAGGGGTTGGCAAGCTTCCTCAAAACTCCGAGTTTCCTGAAATCTCAGCAAACATTTTTTCACCCAGTCTTGATGATAGTTTCAGGTATTGATCAGTACACCAATCCCACTTGGCTCACCAAATTTCGTTCTTGTAGGTTAAACCTTTCATTTGCAGTGACCATTTTCATTTTCATGTTTCACTCTGTTTTCACCTATAGGGATACATGTATTTGGAACTCTAAATCAAACACGGTTTGTGCTAGCTCTTTGAAACTATGTACAATAAAAGAGTTCCAAGTTCTATATCTATGTTTTGTTTCCTATTGATATAGCCCCAAGCAGAGACTGAGGAAGATCACTTTCATTAAAAGGGGTTGCCAAGCTTCCTCAAAACTACGAGTTTCCTGAAATCTCAGCAAACATTTTTTCACCCAATTTTGATGATACTTTCAGGTAATGATCAGTAAACCAATCCCACTTGGCTCACCAAATTTCATTCTTCTAGGTTCAACCATTCGTTTGCAGTGACCGTTTTCATTTTTAGGTTTCACTCTGTTTTCTCCTATACTGGTACATGTAGTTGGAACTCTAAATCAAACACGGATTGTGCAAGCTCTTTGAAACTATGCACAATAAATTAGTTCCAAGTTTACCTCTATGGTTGTCTCCTATTGCTATAGCCCCAAGCAGAGACTGAGGAAAATCACTTTCATTGAAAGGGGTTGCCAACCTTCCTCAAAACTACGAGCTTCCGAAAATCTCAGCAAACATATTTTCACCCAATCTTGATGATACTTTCATGTAATGATCAGTACACCAATCCCACTTGGCTCACCAAATTTCGTTCTTGGAGGTTAAACCATTTGTTTGCAGTGACCGTTTTCATTTTTAAGTTTCACTCTGTTTTCTCCTCTATGGATACATGTAGTTGGAACTCTAAATCAAACACGGTTTGCGCTGGCTCTTTGATACTATGCACAATAAAGTAGTTCAAAGTTCTTTTACTACGGTTTTTTTTCCTTTATATATAGCCCCAAGCAGAGACTGAGGAAAATCACTTTCATTGAAAGGGGCTGCCAAGCTCCTCAAAACTACTAGTTTCCTGAAATCTCATCAAACATTTTTTCACCCAATCTTGATGATACTTTCAGGTAATGATCAGTACACCAATCCCACTTGGCTCACCAAATTTCGTTCTTCTATGTTTAACCGTTCATTTGCAGTGACTGTTTTCATTTTTAGGTTTCACTCAGTTTTCTCCTATTTGGATACATGTATTTGGAACTCTAAATCAAACACTGTTTGTGCTAGCTCTTTGAAACTATGCACAATAAAGTAGTTCCAAGTTCTGTATCTATGTTTTGTTTCCTATTGATATAGCGCCAAGCAGAGACTGAGGAAAATCACTATCTTTGAAAGGGGTTGCCTAGCTTCCTCAAAACTAGGAGTTTCCTGAAATCTCAGCAAACATTTTTTCACCCAATCTTGATGATACTTTCAGGTAATGATCAGTACACCAATCCCACTTGGCTCACCAAATTTCGTTCTTCTAGGTTAAACCGTTCATTTGCAGCGTCCGTTTTCATTTTCAGGTTTCACTTTGTTTTCTCCTATATGGATACATGTAGTTGGAACTCTAACTCAAACACGGTTTGTGCTAGCTCTTTGAAACTATGCACAATAAAGTAGTTCCAAGTTCTATCTCTACGGTTTGTTTCCTATTGTTATAGCCCCTTGCAGAGACTGAGGAAAATCAATTTCATTGAAAGGGGTTGCCAAGCTTCCTCAAAACTACCAGTTTCCTGAAATCTCAGCAAATATATTTTCACCCAATCTCGATGATACTTTCAGGTAATAATTAGTACACCAATCCCACTTGCCTCACCAAATTATGTTCTTCTAGGTTAAACCGTTCGTTTGCAGACAACGTTTTCATTTTCAGTTTCACTCTGTTTTCAACAATATGGATCCATGTAGTTGGAACTCTAAATCAAGCAGGGTTTGTGCTAGCTCTTTGAAACTATGCACAATAATGTAGTTCCAAGTTCTATCTCTATGGTTTGTTTCCTATTGATATAGCCAAAAGCAGAGACTGAGGAAAATCACTTTCTCTGAAAGGGGTTGCCAAGCTTCCTCAAAACTACGAGTTTCCTGAAATCTCAGCAAACATTTTTTCACCCAATCTTGATGATACTTTCAGTAATGATCAATACACCATTCCCACTTGGCTTACCAAATTTCATTTTACTAGGTTAAACCGTTCATTTGAAGTGACCGTTATCATTTTTAGGTTTCACTCTCTTTTGTCCTATATGGATACATGTAGTTGGAACTCTAAATCAAACACGGATTGTGCTAGGTCTTTGAAACTATGCATAATAAATTAGTTCTAAGTTCTATACCTATCGTTTCTTTCCTATTGATATAACCCCAAGCAGAGACGAGGAAAATCACGTTCATTGAAAGTTCATTGCCAAGATTCCGCAAAACTACGAGTTTCCTGAAATCTCAGCAAACATTTTTTCACCCAATCTTGATGATACTTTCAGGTAATGATCAGTACACCATTCCCACTTGGCTCACCAAATTTCGATCTTCTAGGTTAAACCATTCGTTTGCTGTGACCGTTTCCAGTTTTAATTTTCACTCTGTTTTCTCCTATTTGGATACATGTAGTTGGAACTCTAAATAAAACACGGTTTGTGCTAGCTCTTTGAAACTTGACACAATAAAGTAGTTCCAAGTACTGTCTCTATGGTGTGTTTCCTTTTGATGTAGCCTTATGCAGAGTCTGGCGAAAATCACTTTAATTGAAAGGTGTTGCCAAGCTTCCTCAAAACTACGAGTTTCCTGAAATCTCAGCAAACATTTTTTCACCCAGTCCTGATGATACTTTCAGGTAATGATCAGTACACCATTACCACTTGGCTCACCAAATTTCGTTCTTCTAGGTTAAACCGTTCCTTTGTAGTGACCGTTATCATTTTTAGGTTCACTGTGTTTTCTCCCATATGGATACATGTAGTTGAAACTCTAAATCAAACACGGTTTGTGGTAGCTCTTTGAAACTATGCCCAATAAAGTAGTTTCAAGTTGTATATCTATGGTTTTTTTTTTCCTTTTGATATAACCCCAAGGAGAGACTGAGGAAAATCTCTTTCATTGAAGGGGGTTGCCAAGCTTCCTCAAAACTATGAATTTCCTGTAATCACAGCAAACATTTTTCACCCAATCTTGATGATACTTTCAGGTAATGATCAGAACACCATTCCCACTTGGCTCACCAAATTTCGTTCTTCTAGGTTAAACCGTTCGTTTGCAGTGACCGTTTTCATTTTTAGGTTTCACTCTGTTTTCTCCTTTATGGATACATGTCTTTGGAACTATAAATCAAACACGGTTTGTGCTAGCTCTTTGAAACTATGCATATAAAGTAATTCCAATTTCTATATATATGTTTGTTTCCTATTGATGTACCCCAAGCAAAGACTGAGGAAAATTACTTTCATTGAAAGGGGTTGCCTAGCTTCCTAAAAAATACGAGTTTCCTGAAATCTCAGCAAACATTTTTTCACCAAATCTTGATGATACTTTCAGGTAATGATCTGTACACCATTTCCACTTGGCTCACAAAATTTCGTTCTTCTAGGATAAACCGTTCCTTTGCAGTGACAGTTATCATTTTTAGGTTTCACTGTGTTTTCTCCAATATGGATACATATGGTTGAAACTCTAAATCAAACACGGTTTTTGCTAGCCCTTTGAAACTATGCACAATAAAGTAGTTCCAAGTTCTATCTCTATGGTTTGTTGTCGCGACCCCTTTCCCGCATGGAAGACGCAACTCAGGAATCTTCTTTCAGCAGTTTATTCAGGCCCTTGATATTTCTTCTTCTGAATCCCGGATGCCCCTCTCAGCCTTAATAAAGCATCTCAAGCCCCAATGCTATGCTGCCACGTGGCACTTTCTCATAGGGTGTTGAAACACCATGCGCCAAATCTCCCAAATAAGGAGTTGTTTGTCACAAACCACAGAGGAGCCAGTGCCATTTGTAATGGCGACCATAGTCTGCAGAAACGGCAGAAGCGGCTCACCACATTTCCCCCTTTCTGTTTTCTTAAAACAATACAGGCGAGAGTAGAGGTCCTATCCCACTGTGCAGAAGTGGCTGCATAGTATGGCTCAGTCCTAAAGAGGGCCCTTCCCCAGACCTGAGGCCATATCAGCAGACGCCTTTTTTCGTGGGGCTGGGCGTGGATGTCAAACCCGCATACAATAGGACATTCTCCCCTTGAGGTCCACTTTAAGGATCACTCAAGTGCAGTGCCTTGCCTCGCATCCTGTATCATGATGATGGTGGATGGAGGGGGATAGCTGAGGCTTAACTGTGGCTGTTTACAACGACAAACAAGTTGACAGCACCCTGAAAGAAAGGCATGGACTTTATAGCGATAGAGAAGCACTAGTGTGGAAACCCATCTGTGTGCAATGGCAACAAGACCAGCAGAGTGCAAGGGCTTTCCAACACTGAGAATAGCGAGGAAAGACATGTCGATCCCAGTGCAATGTTATAATAACTTGGGGTGCAACGACCATGTCAAAGATTTACTGTTTAAGATGCTCAAGCCAGACTTGAGGTGAGTTGCCATTTTCTAAAGCTGCAAGAGCTTGTATGATCATAGCCTTATCGTGAGCATTGCGGGCCTTGAGGTGACAGAGAAACCACAAACAGAGGAACATACTGAAGCAACACATTGCACCAAAAATGCCTACCCCCACCCACTCTTTAAAAAGGAAAAGGCAGAAGATATCCAATCAGTGAATTGACCCAAAGTCACGGGATCGACACGGGTACTGTTCAAGACAGCTATCTGGGTTAGTTGAGACTGGATCATGTCTTTCGCTTCCATGGACCAATTTCCGGCCAAATATTCGCCAATGATGCGGGAAGCATTCCTGGAATCATTAAATCTGACAGAGGTTATGCATAAATGTGCACGTTGGTCAACACAACCCAAAAGCACCAAGTCAGCCAATTCTTCTACCTGAGCTAGGAGTTAATCTATTCTTTGGCTGGAATCTAAAATCCCTGACAAAATATGTTGATTAATTGTGTTTTGGGATTCAAGTATGGTGGAAGTTTGTTGAACAACTTGATTAATGGTGGCAGCAGTTTGTACTTGATTGGCCATGGCCACTCCGGCCGTAACCGCTGCAGCAGCAGATACCGCCACGGCTGTCACTATAGCTGCTGTGATTCCAAAATCTCTGTGGACTCTAAGTAACTCAACAATAGGGAATTTATCAGGATCTGCAGTGACCGGGATTGGGACAAAAGTTGGAATTTTTATAACCACTGCTACAGTCCAAGAACCATTCCAACACTCAGATAAGAGACAGGTAACATTAGAACAATCCAGCATCCCCGACGAGGTGCCATTAGCCAAAAGGAACAGGAATGGGGATTGGATACAGACCATTGCAGGGGGCAATGTGGCATTATTTAACAGAGTATTGAGCGAAACAGATGTAAGTCTATTACCTCGTTCACTCTCCCTAACAGTGCCAGAAACATTAGCCAACCAACTTTTGGCTCCTAGCAACTGAGCCAATGCAGAAATATCGGCTAAAGCCCCCTTTTCATTAGAAATCAGCCATTGAAACCAGGACCAACCCACTCCTGTAGAGGAGTTGGCACTGTTATTAAAGTTATAAACATACCTCTTAAGAGAGGGGGAAAGGGAGAAACGTTTAGCAACTTGATGTTTCTCCCAATAATGATCCTGACAAGGCGAAAATGTTGGGGGAAAACCAAGATTAGGGGTACAATAAGGAGAGGCCTTGAAATGAGTGGCATTATAGATACTATTAGAAGAAGGAGGCACTGGGATTAGCACCTCGGAGATAATAGCCAAGGTAGTTATGTTTAAAGCAGAGTCATTTGAGGGGGTCCCTGAGCCTGATTGCTTCCCTGAAACTACTTGGCTCAGTACGGCACTGATAATGCTCCCTGAGACCTGACTGGACCGCAATGGGTCCTCCCAGTTAGTCAAATTTTTGGTCTTAAGGCTAATGCAATTAGCGTTACCAAGGCTGAAGCAAAAAACTCCTGTGAGATTAACTTGAGATTGATTAAAAATGCTCTCCATGTCCCCTCTAGGAGAGGCACAGGGAGCAGACATCTCACATGAGGTAGAAAAAAGAGTGGGGAGAACACTAGAATTACCATGAACCGGCATCGGCATTGGCCATGCCCGTGCCACTGCCCACCACTGCATCGGTGTCGCCTGTGCCGTCGGCATCAGCATCAGAGCCAGAGCACTCAGCAGGATGAAGATCCTCATCACAGGATTGCTGTGGTATCTCTTGTTGCTGGTTGGTTGATGTCAAGACTCTTCTTGTCAGGTGTTCAGGGACCCACAACAGTTCCGTGCGATCCTGGGGAAAAACACATACAGATCCTCGCGTCCATGTCAGCACGGGCTCGGGGCCGTTCCATTGGCCCGTAAGAACATCTTTCACTTAACATAGCCAATCACAGAGGGCTGAGGGGACACATGTCTATCGGCTGCAGAGCGACCATGAATATCCAAATTCAAAAAAATAATGGTAAAGAGAGCTAAGGACAGGCGTTCTTTAGGAGTGTGTTCAGCTCCTATTCCCCCTTTTTGTTTTTGTAAAGTTTCCTTTAAGGTGCGATGAGCACGCTTAACAATGCCTTGTCCTTGAGGATTGTAAGGCAGACCATAAGTTGCACTCCCATAGTGGAACAAAAGGATGTAAATTGTCTGTCAGTATAAGCAGGTCCATTATCAGTCTTAAGGGATGTAGGAGCACCCCATGTTGCCCATGCCTCTAGGCAATGGGTAATAACATTACGTGCCTTTTCTCCCGATAAAGCAGAAGCATGAATAACTCCAGAGCATGTATCAACAGAAACATGCACATACTTGAGGTTACCAAAGTCAGGAATGTGCGTCACATCCATTTGTCAGACAACCAATGGCTTCAATCCCCGTGGGTTTACTCCATAGTTAGGGGGATGAAGAAATGTGACACAATGAGGACATTGTAATACTATCTGACGAGCATCTGCTCTTGAAATGGAAAAATAATGCCTGCGCAGCGTTAAAGCATTAACATGGAAGTTCTGGTGAAATAATTTAGCCCCCTCTAAGGAGGAAGCCAAGCATATCAACTGACCTCTAGTGGCTGAGTCCACACAGGCATTACCCTGTGATAACGGACCAGGAAGAGAGGTGTGAGCCTGGATGTGCATTGGATAAAAAGGAGCAGTGCGGCTACAGATAAGCTGTTGAAGCTGATTAAAGTAAGCAGATACATTATGGGCATCACTAATAGCTCCCACGGCCTCCAGGACTTTTAGTGCTTGTACCACATAGATGGAATCTGAAATGAGCTTAAAAGGAAAAGAACACTGTTTAAAAACCTCAATAACAATTTGTAGTTCTACCCGTTGTGGATTTCCAGGAGCAAATTGATGCTTGACTGGGGGAGAATCATTAATTACTTAAGCTCCCATTCCAGACTTGGAACCATCAGTAAAAATATTAACATCCCCCGGAATAGGACTGGGTGAAGTTACCTTAGGGAAAATGATGGGATGTTCTTTAACAAAATGGAGTAATGGATGAGAAGGGTAATGATTATCAATATCCCCTTGAAATGAGCAACATAGAATAGCCCAGCTGTCTAGAGTCACACACAAAACATTAAGTTGAGCTTTAGTGTGTGTATGATAAGAGAAGAAGGTGACTGTCCGAAAAATTGAATGCTTTGTTGAATCCCTTTAAGCGCTAAGGCTGCAACAGCATCAGGATAGTATTCTAAGGATTTTCCTGGAGATACATGTGGGTGGATCCATAGTAAAGGCCCATCTTGCCACAGTACTCCAGTAGGCTGCCGCATCGTGGCAAGCACACATAACTTGAAAGGTTTATCACTCTGGAGCCTGCATAGAGTGGCATGCTGTATAGCTTCTTCCACTTTCATAAGGGCTGCTCTAGCCTCTTTGGTGAGGCTACGAGGGGAAGCAAGATCTGGATCACCCTTAAGAGTAGCATACAAAGGCTGGAGCACAATATTAGGAATATGTAAATATCCTCTTATCCAATTAATATCTCCCAGCAGTTTTTGAAAATCATTTAGAGTTTGGAGATCCTGAGTTCTTATGGTGATTTTTTGTGGTTTTAATTTGTCATACCCAATTGTCGCTCCCAAATACTTAATAGAATCCCCCGTTTGAACCTTTTCAGGTGCGATATGCAGTCCATATTGAGCTAACAGGTTTATTAGTTTTTTATAAGCCTCATTAACCGTCTGTTCTCATTTAGCGGCCAATAATACATCATCCATATAATGAATGATCTTAATGGAGGGATACTTTTGTCTGAGAGGTGCGAGTGTCTTCCCCACATACATCTGACACATCGTAGAACTATTAGCCATGCCCTGCGGCAACACTACCCACTCAAACCTTTCATCTGGTTCCTCGTGGTTACACGAGGGAAGGGTGAAGGCAAAACGCTGTGAGTCTTTAGGATGCAAAGGAATAGAAAAGAAACAGTCTTTAGTGTCAATAGCAATAATATGCCAGCCCTGAGGAACAGAGGAGAGCAGAGGCAGCCCTCTTTGAATGGGCCCCATAAGTTGCATTTGAGTATTAACTGCTCGTAGATCATGCAGCAGGCGCCACCTTCCTGATTTTTTCTTAATAACAAATATGGGAGTATTCCATGGAGAAGTAGAAGGTTGGATGTGACCCAAGTCAAGTTGTTCTTTAACTAGGTCATGGGCTGCTGCCAATTTAACCGAGGGAAGAGGCCACTGAGGCACCCAAACAGGCTCCTTGGTGAGCCATGTTATGGGTATTTGAGCCCCAGTGGCCCCTAGGAAAAACCCAGACCAAATCTGTTAAGCTTTTGATGACCTTGTACAGGATTCCTACGCCCCTGTAGGAGTTTTCCTAGTCCTAGACCTGGCCTATACCCCGTATCTTGCATAATTTGTTGAGACACTGAGGAATAGTCATTGCTAAGAGTAAACCCCATGTCTTTCATCAGATCACGGCCCCATAAAGAAACAGGTAAATCAAGTACATAAGGCTGAAAGGTACCATTATGTCCTTCCGGGTCCTTCCAAGATAGATGTCTACAGGTGATTTGAGGGGCTTGGGCATATCCAAGTCCTCTTAGGGATTGATCAGAAGTCTGCACTGGCCATCCCTTAGCCCAGTCCTTAAGGGCTATGATACTATGGTCTGCTCCTGTATCCTGCAATCCCACAATAGATTTACCTTCTATGCTTAATTCCAAAGTGGGGCAATTGCTCATATTCAGTGACAAATAGGCACAATTCCCTCCGGTGGTACCAATCTCATTTCCCGTCTGTGACCTTGAGTCAGCAGGGAAGTGGTTATGCAAGCTAGGCAAAATTAGTAATTGAGCAATCCGATTCCCTGGAGAGATAGACACAATGCCCCTTGGAGCTTCCACCATAACCTTTACTGTCCCTACAGCATCAGGGCTTATGACTCCAGGGAAAACATGAAGACCTTGCAAGATAGAGGATGCACGTCCAATTAGCAAACCTACAGTGCCAGGTGGTAAAGGCCCTTTAAACTCAGTTTCCACCAATTGGACTCCCATCTGAGTTGTTAATACGAGTCTGGAGGTGGAACAGTGGTCCAATCCTGCGGCGCCTGTAGTGGCTCTCCGCATTTCATGGGATGGCGTAGAGATGGCCACGTCTTGGGTTCGGGTGTGACACTCTCCACTGCCCCATATATTTGTGGGTCCTGGGGTCAGGGGCCCCATTGGCCGTTTTTTGGCCCAGCTGAAATAGGCTGTCCATGGATGTCCCTCACTGATCTACATTCTTTTGTCCAATGCTTCCCCTTTTTGCATTTTGGACACAGCCCCGGTTGACGAGGGCCATTGAAAGGGCCACCAGGAGGAGGTCCAGTAAAATAGTCTTTTTTGGGACATTCACGTCTGAAATGACCAGATTGACCACAATGGAAGCATGTTCTGGCACCAGGACCGCCCCCTTTGGCAATCCGAAGGACAGCAGCTGCAAGACCTGCATTAGTTAAAGGTCCTCCAATCTCTCTACACACCTTCATCCATGCTTCTATGCCCTTGTTTTTATAAGGAGTGATTGCTGCTTTACATTCCTTGGTGCACTGCTCAAAGACCAATTGCTTGATAAGGGGCATGGCTCTATCAGGATCCCCAAAAATCTTTCCAGCGGCATCCACCATCCTTGCTACAAAATCTGAAAAGGGTTCTCTAGGGCCTTGTAGAATCTTGGTCAAATTACCAGACACCTCTCCTCTATTTGGAAGTGACTTCCATGCCCGAATGCAAATGTTGTTAATTTGATCATACGCCTCAAGAGGAAATCCTGTCTGTTGATTAGCAAATCTCCCCTGCCCCAAAAGCATATCCTTATCCCAAGCGGGGTGTCCCGCCGCATGGTTTTGGGCGGCCTGCTCTATTGCGCCCTCTAGCACAAATGCTCTCCAGTCCAAATATTTACCCGTGGAAACGCAAGCCCGAACAAGGCTAGCCCAATCAGAGGGAGTCATGCAGTATCTAGACAAACCCTCCACCTGAGTTAGTGTGAAGGTGGCATCCACCCTATAAGTATGCACGGACTCCGCCAGGGTCTTCACAACTTTGAAATCTAAGGGTTCATGGAATCTTCCCCTATTGTCATCCTGGAAAACTGGATAAGCAAGACCCATCTCAGCATTAACAGCCCTCCATGTTTGGGCATGGAAAGCTCTCCCCGAAACACCCCCACAGTACGGCGGTGGATCCGGAGGATCATTTTTCTTGAGCCCCTGTTTATTTCTGTTCCCTTCTCCTATATCTACACTCCCTAGCTGACGAGATAGCCTCCCGAGCTCTTCCTCCTTATCCTCCTCTTCCTCTGACCCACTTTCGCATGGGGGTGTGCGCAGCGCACTGAGATCTGGATACAATCGTCTCCTCCCCTGTTTCACACTCCGCACACTCCCATCCTTCTGAGATACCTCACTTCATGCTGGAGACAATCGTCTCCTCCCCTGTTTCACGCTCCGCACACTCCCATCCTCCTGAGGTACCTCACTTCCTGCCGTCTCTGACTTCTCCTCATGTAATTGCTCTAGAACTTCCTGTCCTTTAGTAAGTGCTTCCTGACATCTGCCATCTGTGAGGCAACTACGGACCATCTTCCAAAGGGGTATCACCCCACCCTCTAATATGCCCTGCTCAGAAGCAAAGTCAAGATCTTTGCCTAATTTATCCCAGCTAGGAATAGTAGGCTGCCCAAAAATGCAAACCACGGTGCAGGAACATCTGTCTTCTGTAAAAATCTCTCTAAAGTACTACGCTTCACTTCTAGGCCCTTGGAACGTAACAGGCCATCTAGGGCCAGGAGAAGCAGACTTGAAGATGCCACACCCATGACACAACAACAAAAGAAGCACAAAAAACAACAACAAAAGAAGCACAAAAAACAACAGTGAAAGTAAAAGCGAAAGTACACAGTGCATCTGCAATAAAATGTAACGCTCTCTCTTTCTTTACAGAGGAGCTGCCCGCTTTGATCGCGGATCCCACTTACCTGGGACTAACCCTGCTTTGATTGCAGATCCCACTTTCCTGGGACTAACCGGTGCACCACCCCTGACTTACTGAAAGTTCTGGTTCCTGGGTTTTGGCACCACTTGTCGCGACCCCTTGCCCCAAGGAAGACGCAACTCAGGAATCTTCTTTCAGCAGTTTATTCAGGCCCTTGATATTTCTTCTTCTGAATCCCGGATGCCCCTCCCAGCCTTAATAAAGCATCTCAAGCCCCAATGCGAAGCTGCAACGTGGCACTTTCTCATAGGGTGTTGAAAAACCATGCGCCAACTCTCCCAAATAAGGAGTTGTTTGTCATAAACAACAGCGGAGCCAGCGCCATCTTGTAATGGCGAACATAGTCTGCAGAAACGGCAGAAGCGGCTCACCATAGTTTGTTTCCTATTGATATAGCCCCAAGCAGAGACTGAGGAAAATCACTTTCATTGAAAGGGGTTGCCAAGCGTCCCCAAAACTACAAGTTTCCTGAAATCTCAGCAAACATTTTTTCAACCAATCATGATGATACTTTCAGGTAATGATCAGTACACCAATTCCACATGGCTCACCAAATTTCATTCCTCTAGGATAAACCGTTCGTTTGCTCTCACCGTTTTCATTTTTAGGTTTCACTCTGTTTTCTCCTGTATGGATACATGTAGTTGGAACTCTAAATCAAACACGGTTTGTGCTAGTTCTTTCAAACTATGCACAATAAAGTAGTTTAAAGTTCTTTCTCTATGGTTTATTTCCTATTGATATAACCCCAAGCAGAGACTGAAAAAATCGCTTTCATTGAATGGGGTTGCCAAGCTTCCCCAAAACTACGAGTTTCCTGAAATCTCAACAAATATTTTTTCACCCAATCTTCATGATACTTTCAGGTAATGATCAGAACACCAATCCCACTTGGCTCACCAAATTTCTTTCTTCGTGGTTAAACTGTTCATTTGCAGTGACCATTTTCATTTTTAGGTTTCACTGTTTTCTCCTTTATTGATACATGTAGTTGGAACTCTAAGTCAAACACGGTTTGTGCTAGCTCTTTGAAACTTGACACAATAATGTACTTCCATGTTCTCTCTCTATGGTTTATTTCCTATTGATGTAGCCCGATGCAGAGACTGAGGAAAATCACTTTCATTGAAAGGGGTTGCCAAGCTTCCTCAAAACTACGACTTTCCTGAAATCTCAGCAAGCATTTTTTCACCCAATCTTGATGATACTTTCAGGTATTGATCAGTACACAATTCCCACTAGGCTCACCAAATTTCGTTCTTCTTGTTTAAACCGTTCATTTGCTGTGACCGTTAACATTTTTTGGTTTCACTCTGTTTTCTCCTATATAGATACATGTAGTAGGAACCGTAATTCAAACACAGTTTGTGCTAGCTCTTTGACACTATGCACAATAAAGTAGTTCCAAGTTCCATATCTATGGTTTGTTTCCTATTGATATATCCCCAAGCACAGACTGAGGAAAATCACTTTCATTGAAAGTGTTGCCAAGCTTGTTCAAAACTACGAGTTTCCTGAAATCTCAGCAAACATTTTTTCACCCAATCTTGATGATACTTTTAGGGAATGATCAGTACACCAATCGCACTTGGCTCACCAAATTCCGTTCTTCTAGTTTCAACCATTCTTTTGCAGTGACCGGTATCATTTTTAGGTTGCACTCTGTTTTCTCAATAAGGATACTTGTAGTTGGAACTCTAAATCAAAAACGGTTTGTGCTAGCTCGTTGAAACTATGCACAATAAAGTAGTTCCAAGTTCCATATCTATGCATTGTTTCCAATTGATATAACCAAAAGCAGAGACTGAGGAAAATCACTTTCATTGAAAGGTGTTGCAAAGCTTCCTCAAAACTACGAGTTTCCTGAAATCTCAGCAAACATTTTATCACCCAATCTTGATGATACTTTCCATTAATTACCAGTACATCATTCCCACTTGGCTCACCAAATTTCGTTCTATTAGGTTAAACTGTTCGTTTGCTGTGCCTGTTTTCAGTTTTAGGTTTCACTCTTTTCTCCTATATGGATACATGTAGTTGGAACTCTAAATCAAACACGGTTTGTGCTAGCTCTTTGAAACTATGCAAAATAATGTAGTTTCAAGTTCTATCTCTATGATTTGTTTGCTATTGAAGTAGCCCTAAGTAGAGACTGGCGAAAATCACTTTCATTGAAAGGGGTTGCCAAGCTTCACCAAAATTACGAGTTTCCTGAAATCTCACAAACAGTTTTTCATCCAATCTTGATGACACTTTCAGGTAATGATCAGTACACCATTCCCACTTTGGATCACCAAATTTCGTTTGTCTTTTTTAAACCGTTCGTTTGCAGTTACTGTTATCATTTTTAGGTTTCACTCTGTTTTCTCCTATATGGATACATGTAGTTGGATATCTAAATTAAACACGGTTTGTGCTAGCTCTTTGAAACCTGACTAAATAAAATAGTTCCAAGTTCTATCACTATGGTTTGTTTCCTATTGATATAGCCCAAAGCAGAGACTGAGGAAAATCACTTTCATTGAAGGGGTTGCCAAGCTTCCCCAAAACTACGAGTTTCCTGAAATCTCAGCAAACATTTTTTCACCCAATCTTGATGATACTTTCAGATAATGATCAGTACACCAACCCCACTTGGCACACCAAATTTCGTTCTTCTAGCTTCAACCATTCCTTTGCAGTAACCGGTATCATTTTTAGGTTTCACTCTGTTTTCTCCTATATGGATACATGTAGTTGGAACTCTAAATCAAACACGGTTTGTGCTAGGTCTTTGAAACTATGCACAATAAAGTAGTTCCAAGTTCCATATTAATGGTTTGTTTCCTATTGATGTATCCCTAAGTAGAGACTGGCGAAAATCACTTTCACTGAAAGGGGTTGCCAAGCTTCCCCCAAAATACGAGTTTCCTGAAATCACAGCAAACATTTTTTCACCCAATCTTGATGATACTTACAGTTAATGATCAGTACACCATTCCCACTTGGCTCACCAAATTTTGTTCTTCTTGGTTAAACCGTTAGTTTGCTGTGATCATTATCATTTTTAGGTTTCACTCTGTTTTCTCCTATATGGATACATGTAGTTGGATATCTAAATCAAACACGGTTTGTGCTAGCTCTTTGAATCTTGACCCAATAAAGTAGTTCCAAGTTCAATCTATATGGTTTCTTCCTACTGATGTAGCCCTAAGTAGAAACTGGCGAAAATCACTTTCTTTGAAGGGGTTGCCAAGCTTCCCAAAACTACGATTTTTCATCAATCTCAGCAAACATTTTGTCACACAATCTTGATGATACTTTAAGGTAAGGTTCAGTACACCATTCCCACTTGGCTCACGAAATTTCATAATTCTAGGATAAACCGTTCGTTTGCAATGACCATTATCATATTTAGGTTTCACTCTGTTTTCTCCGATATGGATACATGTAGTTGGAGCTCTAAATCAAACACGGTTTGTGCTAGCTCTTTGAAACTATGGACAATAAATTGTTCCAAGTTCTATCTCTTTGGTTTGTTTCCTATTGATAAAGCCCCATGCACAGACTGAGGAAAATCACTTTCATTGAAAGGGGTTGCCAAGCTTCCTCAAAACTACGAGTTTCCTTAAATCTCAGCAAACGTTTTATTACCCAATGTTGATGATACTTTCAGGTAATGATCAGTACACCATTCCCACTAAGCTCACCAAATTTCGTCTTCTAGGTTAAACCGTTCTTTTGCTGTGAGCGTTTTCAGTTTCAGGTTTCACTCTGTTTTCTCCTATATGGATGCATGTATTTGGAACTCAAAATCAAACACGTTTTGTGCTAGCTCTTTGAAACAATGCACAATGAAGTAGTTCCATGTTCTATATCTATGGTTTGTTTCCTATTGATATAGTCATAAGCAGAGACTGAGGAACATCGCTTTCATAGAAAGGGGTTGCCAAGCTTCCCCCAAACTACGAGTTTCCTGACATCTCAGCAAACATTTTTTCACCCAATATTGATGATACTTTCAGGTAATCATCAGTTCACCAACCCACTTTTCTCACCAAATTTCGTTTTTTTTTTTCAACCGTTCGTTTGCAGTGGACGTTATCATTTTTAGGTTTCATTCTTTTTAATCCTATAAGGATACATGTTTTTAGAACTCTAAATCAAACACTCCATGTGCTAGCTCTTTGAAACTTGACACAATGAAGTAGTTCCAACATCTATCTCTATGGTTTGTTTCCTATTGATATAGCCCCTAGCAGAGACTGTCGAAAATCACTTTAATTGTAGGGGTTGCCAAGCTTGCCAAAACTACGAGTTTCCTTAAATCTCAGCACACATTTTTTTCACCCAATCTTGATGATACTTTCAGGTAATGATCAATACACCATTCCCACTTGGCTCAACAAATTTCGTTCTTCTAGGTTAAACTGTTCGTTTGCAGTAACCGTTTTCATTTTTAGGTTTCACTCTGTTTTCTCCTATATAGATACATGTATGTGGAACTCTAAATCAAACACGGTGTGTGCTAGCTCTTTGAATACTGACCCAATAAAGTAGTTCTAAGTTCTATCTCCATGGTTTGTTTCTTATTGGTATAGCCCTTTGTAGAGACTGGCAAAAATCACTTTCATTGAAAGGGGTTACCAAGCTTCCCCAAAACTACGAGTTTCTGAAGTCTCAGCAAACTTTTTTCACCCATTCTTGATGATACTTTCAGGTAATGATCAGTACACCAATTTCACTTGGCTCACCAAATTCGTTCTCCTAGGTTAAACCGTTCATGTGCAGTGACCCTTATAATTTTTAGGTTTCACTCTGTTTTCTCCTATATGGATACATGTAGTTGGAACTCTAAATCAAACACGGTTTGGGCTAACTCTTTGAAACCTGACACAATAAAGTAGCTCCAACTTCTACATCTATGGTTTGTTTCCTATTGATATAGTACCAAGCAGAGACTGAGGAAAATCACTTTCAATGAAAGGGGTTGCCAAGCTTCCTCAAAACTACGAGTTTCCTGAAATCTCAGCAAACATTTTTTCACCCAATCATGATGCTAGTTTCAGGTAATGATCAGTACACCAATGCCACTTGATAACCACATTTCATTCTTCTAGGTTAAACCGTTCGTTTGCTGTGACCGTTTTCAGTTTTAGGTTTCACTCTGTTTTCTCCGATATGCACACATGTAGTTGGAACTCTAAATCAAACACGGTTTGTGCTAGCACTTTGAAACTTGACACAATAAAGTAGTTCCAAGTTCTATCTCTATGGTTTTTATCCTATTGATGTAGCCTTATGGAGAGCCTAAAGAAAATCACTTTCATTGGAAAGGGTTACCCTGCTTCCCCAAAACTACGAGTTTCCTGAAATCTCAGCAAATATTTTTGACCCAATCTTAATGATACTTTAAGATAATGATCAGTACCCCAATATCACTTTGCTCACCAAATTTCGTTCTTCTAGGTTAAACACTTCGTTTGCAGTGACCGTTTTTAATATTAGGTTTCACTGTGTTTTCTCTATATGGATACATGTAGTTGAAACTCTAAATCAAACAAGGTTTGTGCTAGGTCTTTGAAACTTGACACAATAAGGTAGTTCCAAGTTCTATCACTATGGTTTTTTTCAGGTACACCATTCCCACCTGGCTCACCAAATTTCGTTCTTCTAAGTTCAACCATTCGTTTGCAGTGACCGTTATCAATTTTAGGTTTCACTCTGTTTTCTCCTATATGGATACATGTATTTCGAACTCTAAATCAAATACGGTTTGTGCTAGCTCTTGGAAACTTGACAAAATATGTCAGTTCCAAGTTCTGTCTCTATGGTTTCTTTCCTATTGATGTAGCCCTAGGCAGAGACTGGCGAAAATTACTTTCATTGAAAGGTGTTGCAAAGCTTCCCAAGAACTACGAGTTTCCTGAAATCTCAGCAAACATTTTTTCACCCAATCTCAATGATACTTTCAGGTAATTATCAGTACACCAATCGCACTTGGCTCACCAAATTTCGTTCTTCTAAATTAAACCATTCGTTTGCAGTGACCGTTATCAATTTTAGGTTTCACTCTGTTTCCTCCTATATGGATACATGTATTTTGAACTGTAAATCAAACACGGTTCGTGCTAGCTCTTTGAAACTTGACCCTATAAAGTTGTTCCAAGTTCTATCTCTGTGGTTTGTTTCCGATTAATATAACCCCAAGCAGAGACTGAGGAAAATCACTTTCATTGAAAGGGGTTGCCAAGCTTCCCCAAAACTACGAGTTTCCTGAAATCTCAGCAAAACTTTTTTCACCCAATCTTGATGATACTTTCAGGTAATGATCAGTACACCATTCTCACTTAGCTCACGAATATTAGTTCTTCTAGGTTAAACCTTCCTTTTGCTGTGACCGTTATCATTTTTAGGTTTCAATCTGTTTTCTCCTATACGGAATCATGTATTTGGAACTCTAAATCAAACACGGTTTGTGCTAGCTCTTTGAAACTATGGACAATAAAGTAGTTCCAAGTTCTCTATCCATGGTTTGTTTCCTATTGATGTAGTACCTAGCAAAGACTGAGGAAAATCACTTTCATTGAAAGGGGTTGCCAAGCTTCCCCAACACTATGTGTTTCCTGAAATCTCAGCAAACATTTTTTCACCCAATATTGATGATACTTTCAGGTAATGATCAGTAGAACATTCCACTTGGCTCACCAAATTTCTTTCTTCTAGGTTCAACCGTTCATTTCCTGTGACCGTTTTCAGTTTTAGTGTTCACTTTGTTTTCTCCTATATGGATACATGTAGTTGGAACTCTAAATCAAACACTGTTTGTGCTTGGTCTTTGAAACTTGACACAATAAAGTAGTTCCAATTTCTACCTCCATGGTTTGTTTCCTATTGATGTAGCCCTATGCAGTGTGTTGAGAGCCACAGCCAAAGGGGCCCCAGCAACCTTCCAGCTGCCGGCTGATGATTGGCTCACAGTGGCCCCAGCAACATCTAGCTGATTGGCTCCTCTGCAGTGATGTTCATTGGGCTGTTTCCCTGCCCTTCAAACTGCCAGCTGATGATTGGCTCACAGCGGCCCCAGCAACATCTAGCTGATTGGCTACTCTGCGGTGATGTTCATTGGGCTGTTTCCCTGCCCTTCAGACTACAGAACTGCTCATTGGGGGACTTCTTTGGCTCCGCCCATGTGACCCAGCCAATCGGGCTCAAGAGCAGGAGAATTGGGGGAGGTGGAAAAGTTGGTGTGGGAGATAGGCTTGTGGAAGCCGGTGGTGGCAGTTGGGCTCTGAGGGTTTCTTTTCCTGAGGAGCTGTTTTGCTTGGCGTTTGTAGTTCTAAAAATAAAGTTAGTTTCTTTTGACAAGTGGCTCCTGAATTGTGCCCAGCCAGACTGCGGCATTTGGTGGCTCGCACGGGGAGCGACTGAGGGTAACTAAACTGCTCGCCCCTGAGGGCAGGGCGAGAGGATGGGGAGCCATTCTAAGATTCCTCTTTTGTTTTGCTTCATTTTTGTTTTAAGTTGCCTGTCCCTGGAGATGAGTGAGACGGAAGAAATACCGCTCACATCTGAGGAAAACTATTTGCGTCTGAGGAACAGACAGGGAGAAAGAACGGATGGACATGTCAGGAGGATAGAAAGGCTATAATGATTTTTTGTTGTTCCAAATTTATTTCATTCTGTCTCGGTTTGGTTTGGTGTTATCTTGCTGGGTTGTATTATAGTAGAAATACGGGATCAGCAATTAGTAAAAAACAAACCAAAAGAGTGTTAAGTAAATTGTTAGAGCAAGGAGGCTTCCCAATAAAATCAAGAGCAGTCAGGGCATACGTTGATATAATACAAAAATATAGCCCATGGCTTTTTAAGGAGGAGTTGTTAGATATATCACAATGGAAGCATCATGGTGAGGATTTAAAAAGAATAGAAAAGAACAACCCAGGGACTCTGCCAGTTGGCACATTGCCATTGTGGACGAACGTATCTAGTTTGCTTAGTCCAAAGCCTTCAGATCAGACAAAGGTAGAGGAAGGAGAAGACATATTGATTCAAGTAAAAGAGGTCTCTCAAGTTAGTCAGAATGAGGAAAAGATTCAAGTACAAGAGAAGGTGTTTCAAGCTAGTGAGACAGAGGAAGGAAGTTTAGACCAGAAAAAGCCATCAGGGGAAAAGTTACAACAGGAGACTGCTAATAACACCTTTCTATCAGAGAGCGAAAGTCTCCATCCAACAGGACCACCTCTACCGGAGAATGCTACTGACAGCATTCTATCACCAGAGGGCATAAGTGTCCAATCAACAGCACCATCTCCATATGCTAAGAGACTCCCAACCCCCGCAGTTGATAGTTGGGATCCTGAGACAGGATCTCAAGTATGCCCTGTATTTGAGGTAGGAGGGCAGAGAATTTACCAGGGTTTAAATTTCAAATCAGTGAAGGAGCTAAAAGAGGCTGTAACAACCTATGGTCCTCAAGCACCCTTCACTGTAAGCTTGGTTGAATCCATTACCAACTTAAACATGACACCAGCAGATTGGGCTCATATCTGTAAAGATGTGTTAACTGGAGGACAATACCTGTTATGGAAGGTTGCCAATGAGGAATTTTGCAAGGAGACGGCTAGGCGAAATGCAGCAGCTGGTTATCCTCAGAGAAATCTAGATATGTTGTTAGGAAAGGGACCTTATGAGGATGGGCGGCAACAACTTGCATATGATCCTGGTGTATATTTACAAATTACTGTAGATGCAGTTAAGGCATGGAAGACTTTACAAGGACATGGAGGTTTACAAGGTCAATTATCTAAGATAATACAAGGAGCTAATGAACCTTATGCTGAATTTGTAGATAGGCTTATTCAAACAGCTACCAGAGTTTTGGGGAATACAGAACAAGCAATGCCATTAATAAAACAACTGGCTTATGACCATGCAAATCGTTGGTGCAGAGATATCATTAGACCATGGAAACAGTTAGATTTAAACACATATATTAAATTATGTAGAGACATTAATGAACAAGAGCAAGTCATGGCAGCTGCAGTAAAACAGTCTTTAGACGCCAGAGATATTAATGAACAAGGGCAAATTGTGGCAGCTGCAGTAAAACAGGCTTTAGATGCCAGAGACATTAATGAACAAGGGCAGATTGTTGCAGCTGCAGTAAAACAGGCTTTAGTTTCCAGGCCAAGAACATGCTACAATTGTGAACAAACTGGACATTTTAAAAGGAATTGCCCCATAGGAGGAGGGTTTAACAAAACTAGGTATCAAAGGAGTAGAATACCGGGTATTTGCCCACGATGCCTAGAGGGAGACATTGGGCTAATGAATGCCGTTCTCAAACCACCATAGAGGGTACTCCATTATCAAAAAACGAACAAGGACAAGGTGTTTATCCACAATATCGTGTACAAAGGCATCGGACTCCGTTGCCAAAAAATGGACAGGGGGCCCCAATGCTCCGGGGCCCCAAACCACGAATATACGGAGCACTGGAGGAACCCAGCAACCCCAGCAACCCCATCAGGGGAGTGCCCAGGACATCAGATCCCTCATCAGACAAACCAGAGAGCGCAGAGTTGGACATCTGTGCCTCCGCCAAATCAGTACTAACTCCAGAGATGGGAGTTCAAATCATTCCCACAGGGGTGAAAGGACCTCTTCCCAAAGGAACAGTAGGCTTATTATTGGGACGCAGCTCTTCTACTCTAAAAGGACTTTTGATAAGTCCTGGGGTAATTGATCCCGATTATGAAGGTGAAATAAAAATTATAGCCAGTTCTCCAAAGGGTATATCAGTAATTTCACCAGGAGATAGAATAGCACAGTTACTAATAATACCAAGCCTACATGATAAATTTTCCAGTCATGCTGTAGAAAGAGGTTCCAAGCGATTAGGCTCCACAGGTGTAGATTGGGCTATGCTTTCATTAAATTTAGATTCTTGCCCCATGCTAAAACTAAATATTCAAGGACATGAATTTAATGGGCTACTGGATACAGGTGCAGACCTTAGCATTATCTCTCGTCAAGAATGGCCAAAACATTGGCCATTACAACAAGCCACTCAAACGCTTCGAGGCCTAGGAATGGCGAATAATCCCGATAAAAGTGCAATGGTATTAGATTGGAAGGGTCCTGAAGGATGTGAAGGAAGTATACACCCATATGTATTGGATCATCTTCCTGTAAATTTATGGGGACGAGATGTCTTAGATCAATTAGGTTTGACATTAACAAATAATATCAATCAAAATGCACCCACTATTATGGCTAGACAAGGTTTTAGGAAAGGAAAAATATTAGAAAGACAAGAACAAGGTATAGCAGAACCAATACAAATAAATCAAGGAACAGACAGACATGGGTTGGATTTTCACAAAGGGACACTGAGACAATAAAAATTACCTGGAAATCAGAAAGACCAGTATGGGTTCCTCAGCGGCCCTTGACTAAAGAAAAGATACAAGTAGCCCATGATCTGGTCAAACAACAATTAGTGGAAGGACATATACAACCTTCTGTATCTCCCCATAATACTCCCATTTTTGTCATCAAAAAGAAATCTGGTAAATGGAGATTATTGCAAGATTTAAGAGCCATTAATAATGATATAGTCATTATGGGACCTGCTCAATCGGGGATTCCTCAGTAGTTCTCTTTGCCAAAAACTTGGTATGTTTTAGTTATATATATTAAAGATTGTTTTTTTTTCAATTCCAATTGATCCTGAGGATAGTCCAGGTTTTGCATTTACTATCCCTGCACTAAATCATGAACGTCCTGATCAGAGATATGAATGGAAAGTACTCCCTCAAGGGATGGCTAACAGCCCAACTATGTGTCAAATTTATGTTAACAAAGTAATCCAGCCACTTAGAAATCAAAATCCTGAGCTACAAATATTTCACTATATGGATGACATATTATTAGCACACAAAGCTAAAAACACATTGCTAGAATGTTATGCAACACTTACAAACTTATTAAAAATTACAATCTAGAGATAGCAATAGATAAAGTACAATTAAATTTTCCAATTAATTATTTGGGAGTTCTATTATCCTCAACCATGGTCCGTCCACCAAAAATTCAAATACGAGTAGATCAACTCAAATCACTTAATGACTTTCAAAAGTTATTAGGAGACATAAATTGGATAAGGCCTTATCTAGGTATTCCAACAAGAGAATTGGGACCTTTATTTGATATCCTAAAAGGTCCATCAGATCCAAATTCACCCCGAATGTTGACGCCTGAAGCAAGAAAGGCATTAAAAATCATTGAAACATATATGGAGAATATGCATTTGGATAGAATTGATATAAGTTTGCCTTTATTATTTATTGTGCTATCAACAAAAAATATTCCTACAGGAGTATTTTGGCAAGAAGGTCCATTATTATGGATACATTTGTCTTATTCTCCTAACACTATTCTTACTAGGTATCCTGAGGCTATAGGACAATTAATACTCAAAGGAATAAAAACAGCAAAGGCAGTGTTTGGAATTTCTCCTAATAAAATTATTACTCCATATACTATGAATCAAATTGTTGAATTAGCTAATGAGTAAAATACTTGGGCAATAATCATGTGCAAATCTAATGTTTCATTTGATAACCACTTACCATCTAATCCTTTATTGTCTTTTTGGTCATTGCATCCTGTAATCTTTATAAAAATGACAAGAAAAAACACCTATCATGAATGCTCCCAATATATTCACTGATGGGTCAAATAATGGTACAGCAGCAATAGTTACACCTGATCGAACTTTTACATTTTTAGTACCCAAACAATCAGCTCAAAAGGTAGAGCTTAATGCAGTATTACAAACTTTTGTGATGTTTAAAGATTCTGTATTTAATTTATTTTCTGATAGTCAGTATATAGTTAATGCTATAGTATCCCTTGAAGATGCTGGTAGGATTTCGCCTTCTTCTACTGTTTTCTCTTTGTTTTATAGTATACAAAGTTTAATCTGGGACAGAAAAGATCCATTCTTTATAGGACATATCAGGGCACATACAGGATTGCCTGGAGCCCTTAGTTTGGGCAATGATTTAGCAGATAAAACTACACATGACATACATATTTTCTCTATACTAGAAGAAGCTATAAATTTTTATAAAAGATTCCATGTCAGTGCTAATACTTTACAAAAGCGTTTTAAAATAACTAAGGAACAAGCTAGACAAATAATAAAACAATGTCAAAATTGTGTGACCTTTTTACCACAAGTTAATCTTGGAGTCAATCCTAGAGGACTGATACCTAACCATATTTGGCAGATGGACGTCACACACTTGCCAGAATTTGGAAAATTAAAATATTTGCATGTTACAGTTGATACTTCTTCTGGATTTTTGATGGGCTCCCTTCATGCCGGAGAAAAAACTAAAGATGTTATACCTCATTGCTTACAAAATTTTGCCACTGTGGGCATTCCAAAACAGTTAAAAACAGATAATGCCCCTGGTTATACGTCTACTTCTTTTAAACAATTTTGCTCATCATTTGGCATTACTCATATAACAGGAATCCCATACAATCCACAGGGACAACGCATAGTTGAAAGAGCTCATCAAACTATTAAATTGTACTTATTAAAGCAAAAAGACGGAATTGGGAAGGGGTATATATTCCCCAAAGATAAACTTAAAATAACCCTTTTTACTCTAAACTTTTTAAATTTGGATTCATCAGGACTTAGTGCTGCAGAAAGGCATATGTGTCCAAAAAATGTACATAAGCCCAAGGTACTTTGGAAAGATATTCTAACAGGACAATGGAGAGGTCCTGACCCACTAATTGTCTAGAGTCGGGGGTCTGTTTGTGTGTTTCCACAGGAAGAACAGCAGCCGATTTGGATTCCAGAGAGATTAACCAATGTACTGACGCAGTGATTGTCTGGAGTCGGGGGCCTGTTTGTATGTTTCCACAGGAAGAACAGCATCCGATTTGGATTCCGGAGAGATTAACTAAAATCCTGACCCAGTGATTGTCTGGAGTCAGGGGTCTGTTTGTGTGTTTCCACAGGGAGAACAGCAGCCAATTTGGATTCCAGAGAGATTAACTAAAGCGAATTCTACAGACCAAAAAGAAGATGATTTGGCTCAAATCAATAACAGCTGATATCCAAAACTCCAATTTGGCTATCCTTACATCTGCGACAGAACCAGGATGCATTTTTCAATATCTGTTTTATTATTGCCCTTTCCCATATCATGAAGTTCTATTTGGATTTTTGAGCTCATACAGACCTAGGTTAATGTTTTGCTGATCAGTTCTATTTTTTTTTTACTATAGAGTTTTTAAACATTGCAATGGAGATTTCACCTGTAAAAATTATAAGGCCTTTACTATTATGTTATGTGTTGTATGTATTATATTATGTGTGTACACTTGTGTTTTGTGTTATATGTTTGAATGTCCATATGTCCATATATCATATATGATGAGCGCTCATGAAAAAATGGATCCAAAAAAATTTTTATTCACGTGATTTAAATGGTTTAATTTAAATTGGGTAAATAACTGTTAAGAATTGTTTTAATATGTAAACAAAAACGGTTAACAGATCTGTTTGTTTACTTTCACCTATCCTTTTCATTATATTTAATAATTCTTTCCAAGATAATGTAAATTGTTAAGAAAATTGTTTTCTTTTAGTGCCTTCTGGAATGTTACACAATGTTTTCTTTAGCCATTATTGCCAGAATTTCTATCTTCATCCCAGTGCCAGTGAAGACAATGTAAATTGTTAAGAAAATTGTTTTCTTTTAGTACCTTCTAGAATGTTATATAATTTTTTCTTTAGCCATTATTGCCAGAATTCCTATCCTCATCCCTGTGCCGGTGAAGACAAAGATAAAACTAATCTACAGTTTCTGCAATAGCCGTCACTGAACCGCTTACAGAATTTGCCTAAACTATGTGTCACTTGTATACATTGTAAACTCACTTGTATGCATTGTGAACTATCTGTTGGTGCAGCGACTTGTGGTAGTGTTGGAGTATTTTTGCTGATGATGTCATCAGTGGTACAATTTTTCCAACAAGAGCTGTCGATTGGCTTGGTATATCTTCCTCCCTTCTGCTTGTCATGACCGTTCAGCTATTTGGGGGCCAACAGAGGTGAGGCAAAGAACATCACCCTCCCACTGGTGCCTCTCCACAGGTGTGGCTGTATACTGGACCGGTAGTCAATGACGGGTAAGATCCAATTACAATGGTACCAACCTAAGACAGGAGGCTGACGCCCTGAGGTCAGCTCATCCGAAGACGGGTAAGGACCATATGTAGTATTGGACAAACTAAGGCAGGCAAGGTCCCTAAGCCACATGCTTGTTGTTTAGACATAGAGGGGGAGATGTTGAGAGCCACAGCCAAAGGGGCCCCAGCAAACTTCCAGCTGCCGACTGATGATTGGCTCACAGTGGACCCAGCAACATCTAGCCTATTGGCTCCTCTGCGATGATGTTCATTGGGCTGTTTCCCTGCCCTTCAGACTGCCAGCTGATGATTGGCTCACAGCGGCTCCAGCAACATCTAGCTGATTGGCTCCTCTGCGGTGATGTTCATTGGGCTGTTTCCCTGCCCTTCAGACTACGGAACTGCTCATTGGGGGACTTCTTTGGCTCCGCCCATGCGACCCAGCCAATCGGGCTCAAGAGCAGGAGGATTGGGGGAGGTGGAGAGGTTGGTGTGGGAGAGAGGCTTGTGGAAGCCAGTGGTGGTAGTTGGGCTCTGAGGATTTCTTTTCCTGAGGAGCTGTTTTGCTTGGCGTTTGTAGTTCTAAAAATAAAGGTAGTTTCTTTTGACAAGTGGCTCCTGAATTGTGCCCAGCCATAGTGCGGGAGCAGAGTCTGCCAAAAATCACTTTCATTGAAAGGGGATGCCAAGCTTCCCCAAAACAACGAGTTTCCTGAAATCTCAGCAAATATAATATAATATAATCCAACTTGGCACACCAAACGTCATTCTTCTAGGTTAAACCGTCCTTTGCAGTGACCATTTACATTTTTAGGTTTCACTCTGTTTTCTCCTATATGGATACGTGTAGTTGGAACTCTAAATCAAACACGGTTTGTGCTAGCTCTTTGAAACTGTGCACAATAAAGTTACTCCAAGTTCTATCACTTTGGTTTGTTTCGTATTCATATAGTACCAAGCAGAGACTGAGGAGAATCACTTTCATTGAAAGGGGTTGCCAAGCTTCCCCAAAACTACAAGTTTCCTGAAATCACAGCAAATATTTTCTCACCGAATCTTGATGATACTTTTAGGTAATGATCAGTGAACAAATTCCACTTGGCTCACCAAATTTCGTTCTTTTAGGTTCAACCGTTCGTTTGCAGTGACCTTTATCATTTTTAGGTTTCACTCTGTTTTCTCCTATATGGATACATGTAGGACGAACTCTAAATCAAACACGGTTTGTGCTAGCTCTTTGAAACTTGTCCCAATAAAGTAGTTAAAAGTTCTATCTCTATGGTTTGTTTCCTCTTGATATAGCCCCAAGCAGATACTGCGGAAAATCCCTTTCATTGAAAGGGGTTGCCCTGCTTCCCCAAAACTACGAGTTTCCTGAAATCTCAGCAAACATGTGTTCAAACAATCTTTATGATACTTTCAGGTAATGATCAGTACACCAATCCCACTTATCTCACCAAATTTCGTTCTTCTACGTTAAACCGTTCGTTGGCTGTGACCCTTTTCAGTTTTAGGTTTCATTCTGTTTTCTCCTATATGGATACATCTAGTTGGAACTCTGAATGAGAACAGATTTTGCTAGCTCTTTGAAACTAGACACAATAAAGTAGTTCCAAGTTCTATATCTATGGTTTATTTCCTATTGATATAGCGCCGAGCAGAGACTGAGAAAAATCACTTTAATTGTCAGGGGTTGCCAAGCTTAACCAATACTACGAGTTTCCTGAAATCTCAGAAAACATTTTTTCACCCAATCTTGATGATACTTTCAGGTAATGATCAGTACACCATTCCCACTTGGCTCACCAAATTTCGTTGTTCTAGGTTAAACCGTTCGTTTGCAGTACCCATTTTCATTTTTAGGTTTCACTCTGTTTTCTCCTATATGGATACATGTTGATAATAATTTAAATCAAACACGGTTTGTGCTGGCTCTTTGAAACTTGGCACAATGAAGTAGTTCCAAGTTCCATATCTATGGTTTGTTTCCTATTGATATAACCCCAAACAGATACTGAGGAAAATCACTTTCATTGAAAGGGGTTGCCAAGCTTCCTCAAAACTCTGAGTTTCCTGAGATCTCAGCAAACAATTTTTCAATCAATCTTGATGATACTTTCAGGGAATGATCAGGACAGCATTCCCACTTGGCTCAAAAAATTTCATTCTTCTAGGTTAAACCGTTCGTTTGCTGTGACTGTTTTCAGTTATAGGTTTCACTCTTTTCTCCTATATGGATACATTTAGTTGGAACTCTAAATCAAACACGGTTTGTGCTAGCTCTTTGAAAGTATCCACAATAAATTAGTTCCAAGTTCTATCTCTATGGTTTGTTTCCTATTGATGTAGCGCTAAGTAGAGACTGGCGAAAATCCCTTCCTTTGAATGGGGTTGCCAATCTTCCCCAAAACTACGAGTTTTCTGAAATCTCAGCAAACAATTTTTCACCAAATTAATGATACTTTCATGTAACGATCATTACACCAATCCCACTTGGCTCACTGAATTTCGTTCCTTTAAAATAAACTGTTCATTTGCAATGACCATTATCATAATTAGGTTTCACTGTGTTTTCTCCTATATAGATACATGTAGTTGGAACTCTAAATCAAACACGGATTGTGCTAGTTCTTTGAAACTATGCACAATATAGTAGTTCCAAGTTCTATCTCTATGGTGTTTCCTATTGATATAGCCCCAAGCAGAGACTGAGGAAAATCAGTGTCATTGAAAGAGTTTGCCAAGCTTCCTCAAAACTACGAGTTTTCTGAAATCTCATAAACATTTTTTTATCCAATCTTGATGATATTTTCAGGTAATGATAAGTACAACAATCCCACTTGGCTCACCATATTTCGTTCTTCTAGGTTAAACCGTTCGTTTGCAGTGACCGTTTTAATTTTTAGGTTTCACTGTGTTTTCACCTCTATGGATACATGTAGTTGGAAACTAAAACAAACACGGTTTGTGCTAGCTCTTTGAAACTTGACAAAATAAAGCAGTTCCAGGTTCTATTTCTATGGTTTGTTTCCTATTGATATAACCCCAAGCAGAGACTGAGGAAAATCACTTTCATTGAAAGGGGTTGCCAAACTTCCCGAAAACTAGTTTCCTGAAATCTCCGCAAATTTTTTTTCACCCAATCTTGATGATGCTTTCAGGTAATGATCATTCCACCAATCCCACTTGGCTCACCGAGTTTCGTTCATTTATGATAAACTGTTCATTTGCAGTGACCGTTTTCATTTTTAGGTTTCACTCTGTTTTCTCCTATATGGATACATGTAGTTGAAACTCTAAATCAAACACGGTGTGTGCTAGCTCTTTGAAAGTATGCACAATAAAGTAGTTCCGAGTTCTATATCTATGGTTTGTTTCCTATTGAAATAACCCCAAGCAGAGACTGAGGAAAATCACTTTCATTGAAAGGGGTTGCCAAGCCTCCTCAAAACTACAAGTTTCCTGAAATTTCAGAAAACATTTTTTCACCCAATCTTGATGATACTTTCAGGTAATGATCAGTACACCATTCCCACTTGGCTCACCAAATTTCGTTGTTCTAGGTTAAACCGTTCGTTTGCAGTACCCATTTTCATTTTTAGGTTTCACTCTGTTTTCTCCTATATGGATACATGTTGATAATAATTTAAATCAAACACGGTTTGTGCTGGCTCTTTGAAACTTGGCACAATGAAGTAGTTCCAAGTTCCATATCTATGGTTTGTTTCCTATTGATATAACCCCAAACAGATACTGAGGAAAATCACTTTCATTGAAAGGGGTTGCCAAGCTTCCTCAAAACTCTGAGTTTCCTGAGATCTCAGCAAACAATTTTTCAATCAATCTTGATGATACTTTCAGGGAATGATCAGGACAGCATTCCCACTTGGCTCAAAAAATTTCATTCTTCTAGGTTAAACCGTTCGTTTGCTGTGACTGTTTTCAGTTATAGGTTTCACTCTTTTCTCCTATATGGATACATTTAGTTGGAACTCTAAATCAAACACGGTTTGTGCTAGCTCTTTGAAAGTATCCACAATAAATTAGTTCCAAGTTCTATCTCTATGGTTTGTTTCCTATTGATGTAGCGCTAAGTAGAGACTGGCGAAAATCCCTTCCTTTGAATGGGGTTGCCAATCTTCCCCAAAACTACGAGTTTTCTGAAATCTCAGCAAACAATTTTTCACCAAATTAATGATACTTTCATGTAACGATCATTACACCAATCCCACTTGGCTCACCGAATTTCGTTCCTTTAAAATAAACTGTTCATTTGCAATGACCATTATCATAATTAGGTTTCACTGTGTTTTCTCCTATATAGATACATGTAGTTGGAACTCTAAATCAAACACGGATTGTGCTAGTTCTTTGAAACTATGCACAATATAGTAGTTCCAAGTTCTATCTCTATGGTGTTTCCTATTGATATAGCCCGAAGCAGAGACTGAGGAAAATCAGTGTCATTGAAAGAGTTTGCCAAGCTTCCTCAAAACTACGAGTTTTCTGAAATCTCATAAACATTTTTTTATCCAATCTTGATGATATTTTCAGGTAATGATAAGTACAACAATCCCACTTGGCTCACCAAATTTCGTTCTTCTAGGTTAAACCGTTCGTTTGCAGTGACCGTTTTAATTTTTAGGTTTCACTGTGTTTTCACCTCTATGGATACATGTAGTTGGAAACTAAAACAAACACGGTTTGTGCTAGCTCTTTGAAACTTGACAAAATAAAGCAGTTCCAGGTTCTATTTCTATGGTTTGTTTCCTATTGATATAACCCCAAGCAGAGACTGAGGAAAATCACTTTCATTGAAAGGGGTTGCCAAACTTCCCGAAAACTAGTTTCCTGAAATCTCCGCAAATTTTTTTTCACCCAATCTTGATGATGCTTTCAGGTAATGATCATTCCACCAATCCCACTTGGCTCACCGAGTTTCGTTCATTTATGATAAACTGTTCATTTGCAGTGACCGTTTTCATTTTTAGGTTTCACTCTGTTTTCTCCTATATGGATACATGTAGTTGAAACTCTAAATCAAACACGGTGTGTGCTAGCTCTTTGAAAGTATGCACAATAAAGTAGTTCCGAGTTCTATATCTATGGTTTGTTTCCTATTGAAATAACCCCAAGCAGAGACTGAGGAAAATCACTTTCATTGAAAGGGGTTGCCAAGCCTCCTCAAAACTACAAGTTTCCTGAAATTTCAGAAAACATTTTTTCACCCAATCTTGATGATACTTTCAGGTAATGATCAGTACACCATTCCACGTGGCTCACCAAATTTCGTTCTTCTAGGTTAAAGCGTTCAAGTGCTGTGTCCGTTTTCATTTTTAGGTTTCACTCTGTTTTCTCCTCTATTGATACATGTATTGGAACTCTAAATCAAACACGGTTTGTGCTACCTCTTTGAAACTTGACACAATAAAGTAGTTCAAAGTTCTATCTCTATGGTTTTTTTCCTACTGATATAGCCCTAAGCAGAGACTGAGGTAAATCACTTTCATTGAAAGGGTTTGCCAAGTTTCCCCAAAACCTCGAGTTTCCAGAAATTTCAGCAAATATTTTTTCACCCAATCTTGATGATACTTTCAGGTAATGATCAGTACACCAATCCCACTTGGCTCAATAAATTTGGTTCTTCTAGGTGAAACCGTTCCTTTGATGTGACCATTATCAATTTAGGTTTCACTCTGTTTTCTCCTATATGCATACATGTAGTTGGAACTCTAAATCAAACACGGTTTGTGCTAGCTCTTTGAATCTTGACCCAATAAAGTAGTTCCTAGTTCTATCTCTATGGTTTGTTTCCTATTGATATAACCCCAAGCAGAGAGTGAGGAAAATCTCTTTCATTGAAAGGGATTGCCAAGCCTCCTCAAAACTACGAGTTTCCTGAAATCTCAGCAAACATTTTTTCACCCAATCCTAATGATACTTTCAGGTAATGATCAGTACACTATTCCCATTAGCACACCAATTTTCGTTCTTCTAGGTTCAACCATTCGTTTGATGTGAATGTTTTCAATTTTAGGTTTCAGTCTGTTTTCTCCTATATGGATACATGTAGTTGGAACTCTAAATCAAACACGGTTTGTGCTAGCTCTTTGAAACTTGGCACAATAAAGTAGTTCCAAGTTCTATCTCTATAGTTTGTTTCAGATTGATGTATCCCCAAGCAGAGACTGACTTAAATCAGTTACATTGAATCGAGTTGCCAAGCTTCCAAAAAACTATGATCTTCCTGAAATCTCAGCAAATTTTTTCACCTGATCTTGATCATACTTGGATGCAATGATGATTGCACCAGTCTCACATGGCGAACCAGTTTTCATTCTTCTAGGTTGAAGAGATCGTTTGCAGTAACAGTTTTAATTTTATAGGGTTCTCTCTGTTTTCTCCAATATAGATACATTAATATGGAACTCTAAATCCTACATGGTTTATAGAAGCTCTTTGAAAACTTGACAAAATAAAATAGTTCACCGTTTTATATGTATGTTTTTTTTCCTCTTGAAGTAGCCCTAAGCAGAGACTTGCCAAAAATAATTTCATCGAAACGTGTTGCCAAGGTCCCTAAAAATTACGCGGTTCCTGAAATCTCAGCAATTGTTTTTCACCTGATCTTAATGATACTTGGAAGTAATGATCAGTACACGAATCCAACATGGCTCACCAATTTTCATTCTTCTAGGTTGAAGCGTTCTTTTGCAGTAACAGTTTTAATTTTTAGGTTTCACTCTCTTTTCTCCTAAATGGATACATGTAGTTGGAACTCTAAATCAAACACGGTTTGTGCTAGCTCTTTGAAACTTGGCACAATAAAGTAGTTCCAAGTTCTATCTCTATGGTTTGTTTCCTCTTGAAGTAGTCCTAAGCAGAGACTGTCGAAAAACACTTTCAAAAAAAGGGTTTGCCATGATCTAGATGATACTTGGTTGTCATGATCATCACACCAATCCTACTCGGCTAACCAATTTTCATTCTTCTAGGTTGAAATGTTCGTTTGCAGTAACAGTTTTTATTTTTATCTTTCACTCTGTTTTCTCCTATATAGATAGATGAATATGGAACTCTAAATCCAGCATGGTTTGTAGTAGCTCTTTAAAACTTGACAATATAATAGTTCTTTGTCTTGTCTCTATGATTTGTTTCCTCTTGAAGTAGCCCTAAGCAGAGACTTGCGAAAAACAATTTCATCGAAAGGTGATGCCAAGCTTCCAAAAAACTATGAGGTTCCTGAAATCTCAGCGATATTTTTCCACCCGATCTTGATGATACTTGGTTGTCATGATCAGGACACCAATCCCACTTGGCTCACTAATTTTCATTCTTCTAGGTTGAAGGGTTCCTTGGCAGTAACAGTGTTAATTTTTAGGTTTCACTCTGTTTTCTCCTATATAGATTGATAAATATGGAACTGTAAATCCTACATGGTTTTTAGTTGCTCTTTGCAACTTGACAAAATAAAGTAGTTCTCCATTTTGTCTCTATGGATTGCTCCCTCTTGAAGTAGCCCTAAGCAGAGACTTGTGAAAAACACTTTCATCGAAAGGGGTTGCCAAGCTTCTAAAAAACTATGAGGTTCCTGAAATCTCAGCAAAGTTTTTTCGCCTGATCTTGATGATACTTGGAGGTAATGATCAGTGCACCAGTCCCACCTGGCTCACCAATTTTCATTCTTCTAGGTTGAAGCGTTCGTTTGCAGTAAGAGTTTTAATTCTTAGGTTTCACTCTGTTGTCTCCTATATAGTTAGATGAATATGGAACTCTAAATCCAACATGGTTTGTAGTACCTATTTGAAACTTGACCAAATAAAGTAGTTCTCCTTTTTTGTCTCTGTGGTTTGTTTCCTCTTGAAGTAGCCCTATGCAGAGACTTGTGAAAAACTCTTTCATGGACAGTTGTTGCCAAACTTCCAAAAAACTACGAGTTTCCTGAAATCTCAGCAAATTTTTTTCACCTGATCTTGATGATACTTGGAAGTAATGATCAGTACACCAGTCCCACCTGACTCACCAATTTTGGTTCTTCTATGTTGAAGCGTTTGTTTGCAGTAACAGTTTTAAATTTTAGGTTTCACTCTTTTTTCTCCTATATAGATAGATTAATATGGAACTCTAAATCCAACATGGTTTGTAGTAGCTCTTTGAATATTGACAAAATAAAGTAGTTCTCAGTTTTGTCTCTATGGTTTGTTTCCTCTTGAAGTAGCCCTAAGCAGAGACTTGTGAAAACCACTTTCATAGACAGGTGTTGCCAAACCTCCAAAAATCTACGAGTTTCCTGAAATATCAGCAAATATTTTTCACTTGATCTTGATGATACTTGGATGTAATGATCAGTACACCAGTCCAACCTGGCTCACCAATTTTTATTCTTCTAATTTGAATTGTTCGTTGGCAGGAACAGTTTTAATTTTTAGGATTCACTCTGTTTTCTCTTATATAGAAGGGTAAATATGGAACTGTAAATCCTACATGGTTTTTAGGAGCTATTTGAAACTTGACAAAATAAAGTAGTTCTCCGTTTTGTCTCTATGGTTTGTTTCCTCTTGAAGTAGCCCAAAGCAGAGACTTGTGAAAAACACTTTCATCAAAAGGTGTTGCCAATCTTCCAACAACTACGAGGTTCCGGAAATCTCAGCAAAATTTTGTCACCTGATCTTGATGATACTTGATGTAATGATCAGTACACCAGTCCCACCTGGCTCACCATTTTTGGTTCTTCTAGGTTGATGCGTTCGTTTTCAGTAACAGTGTTAATTTTTAGGTTTCACTCTGTTTTCTCCTATATAGATAGATTAATATGGAACTCTAAATCCAACATGGTTTGTAGTAGCTCTTTGAAACTTGACAAAAGAAAGTAGTTCTCAGTTTTGTGTCTATGGTTTGTTTCCTCTTGAAATAGCCCTAAGCAGAGACTTGTGAAAAACAATTTCAATGAAAGGGGTTTCCAAGATTCCAAAAGCTAAGAGGTTTCTGAAATATCAGCAAATTTTTTTCACCTATTCTTGATGATACCTGGATGTAGTGATCAGTACACCAGTCCCACCTGGCTCACCAATTTTGGTTCTTCTAGGTTGAATTGTTCATTTGCAGTAACCATTTGAAATTTTAGGTTTCTCTCTGTTTTCTCCTATATAGATAGATAAATATGGAACTCTAAATCCAACCTGGTTTTTAGCAACTCTTTGAAACTTGACAAAATAAAGTAGTTCTCCCTTTTGTCTCTATGGTTTGTTTCCTCTTGAAGTAGCCCTAAGCAGAGACTTGTGAAAAACACTTTCTTCGAAAGTGTTGCCAAGCTTCCAAAAAAAAATATGAGGTTCCTGAAATCTCACCAAATTTTTTTCACATGATCTTGATGATACTTGGATGTAATGATCAGTACACAAGTCCCACCAGGCTCACCAATTTTGGTTCTTCTAGGTTGAAGCGTTCGTTTTCAGTAACAGTTTGAATTTTAGGTTTCACTCTTTTTTCTCCTACATAGATACATGAATATGGAACTCTAAATCCAAAATGGTTTGCAGTACCTCTTTGAAACGTGACAAAATAAAGTAGTTTTCAGTTTTGTCTCTATGGTTTTTTTCTTCTTGAAGTAGCCCTAAGCAGCGAATGGCGAAAACCCCTTTCATCCAAAGGGGTTCACAAGCTTCCAAAAAACTACGAGTTTCCTGAAATATCAGCAAATATTTTTACAGCCAATCTTGATGATACTTGGTGGTAATGATCAGAACACCAATCCTACTTGGCTCACCAATTATCCTTCTTCTAGGTTGAAGTGTTCGTTTTCAGTAACAGTTTGAATTTTTAGGTTTCACTCTATTTTCTTTAACATAGATAGATGAATATGGAACTCTAAATCCAGCATGGTTTCGAGTAGCTCTTTGAAACTCGAAAAAATAAAGTAGTTCTCAGTTTTGTCTCTATTTTTTTTTTCTCTTCAAGTAGGCCTAAGCAGAGACTGGTAAAAACACTTTCATTGAAAGAAGTTGCCAAACATCCTAAAAACTACGATTTTCCTGAAATTGCAGCAAATATTGCTTTCACCCAATCTTTATTGTACATAGTTGTAATGATCAGTAAATTAATTCCACTTGGCTCACCCATTTTAGTTCTTCTAGGTTGAAGCATTCGTTAGCAATAACTGTTTGAATTATTAGGTTTCACTCTGTTTTCTCCTAAATAGATAGATCAATACAGAACTCTAAATCAAACATGGTTTGTAGTAGCTCTTTGAAACTTACAAAATAAAATACTTCTCAGTTTTGTCTCTATGGTTTGTTTCCTCGTGAAGTAGAACTAAGAAGAGACTGGCGAAAACCACTTTCATTGAAAGGGGTTGCCAACCTTCCAAAAAAGTACGAGTTTCCTGAAATCTCAGCATAAATTTTTTCAACCAGTCTTGATGACACTTGGGTGCAATTATCAGTAAACAAATCCCACTTGGCTCTCCAATTTTCGTTCTTCTCTTTTGAAGCGTTCATTTGCAGTACCAGTTTGAATTTTTAGGTTTCACTCTGTTTTCTCCTGTATAGATAGATGAATACGGAACTCTAAATCCAACATGGTTTGTAGTAGTTCTTTGAAACTTGATAAGATAAAGTAGTTCTCAGTTTTGTCTCTATGGTTTGTTTCCTCTTGAGTAGCCCTAAGCAGAGACTGGGGACATACACTTTCCTCAAAAGGGGTTGCCAATCTTCCAAAAAACTACCATTTTCCTGAATCTCAGCAAATATTTTTTCTCCTTATCTTGATGATACTTGGTTGTACTGATCAGTACACCAAACCCACTTGGCTCACCAATTTTCGTTCTTCTAGGTTGAAGCGTTCGTTTACAGTAACAGGTTGAATATTTAGGTGTCACTCTGTTTTCTCCTATTTAGATAGATGAATATGGGAATCTAAATGCAACAAGGTTTGTATTAGCTCTTTGAAACTTGAAAAAATAGAGTAGTTCTCAGTTTTGTATCTATAGTTTGTTTGCTTTTGAAGTTGCCCTATATAGGGACTGGCAAAAAACTCTTTCATTGTAAGAAGTTGGCAAGCTTCCAAAAAACTATAAGTTTCCTGAAATCTCAGCAAATATTTTTTTTTCACCCCATCTTTATGATACTTGGTTGAAATGATCAGTAAACTAATCCCACTTGGCTCACCCATTTTAGTTCTTCTAGGATTAAGCATTTGTTTGCAATAACTGTTTGAATTATTAGGTTTCACTCTGTTTTCTCCTAAATAGATAGATGAACACGGAACTCTGAATCCAACATGGTTTGTAGTAGCTCTTTGAAACTTGACAAAATAAAGTAGTTCTCACTTTTCTGTCTATGGTTTCTTTCCTCTTGAAGTAGTCCTAAGCAGAGACTGGCAAAATACACTTTCATCGAAAGGGGTTGCCAATCTTCCAAAAATCTGACATTTTCCGTAATGTCAGCAAATATTTTTACACCTGATCTTGATGATACTTGGTTGTAATGATCAGTACACCTATCCTACTTGGCTCACCAATATTTGTTCTTCTAGGTTGAAGAGTTCGTTTGCAGTAACACTTCGAATTCTTAGGTTTCACTCTGTTTTCTCCTATATAGATAGATGAATACGGACCTCTAAATCCAACATGGTTTGTAGTAGTTCTTTGAAACTTGACAAGATAAAGTAGTTCTGAGTTTTGTCTCTATGGTTTGTTCCTCTTGAGTAGCCCTAAGCAGAGACTGGGGACATACACTTTCCTCGAAAGGGGTTGCCAATCTTCCAAAAAACTACCATTTTCCTGAATCTCAGCAAATATTTTTTCTCCTTATCTTGATGATACTTGGTTGTACTGATCAGTACACCAAACCCACTTGGCTCACCAATTTTCGTTCTTCTAGGTTGAAGCGTTCGTTTACAGTAACAGGTTGAATATTTAGGTGTCACTCTGTTTTCTCCTATTTAGATAGATGAATATGGGAATCTAAATGCAACAAGGTTTGTATTAGCTCTTTGAAACTTGAAAAAATAGAGTAGTTCTCAGTTTTGTATCTATAGTTTGTCTGCTTTTGAGGTTGCCCTATATAGGGACTGGCAAAAAACTCTTTCATTGTAAGAAGTTGGCAAGCTTCCAAAAAACTATAAGTTTCCTGAAATCTCAGCAAATATTTTTTTTTCACCCCATCTTTATGATACTTGGTTGTAATGATCAGTAAACTAATCCCACTTGGCTCACCCATTTTAGTTCTTCTAGTTTTAAGCATTTGTTAGCAATAACTGTTTGAATTATTAGGTTTCACTCTGTTTTCTCCTAAATAGATAGATGAACACGGAACTCTGAATCCAACATGGTTTGTAGTAGCTCTTTGAAACTTGTCAAAATAAAGTAGTTCTCAGTTTTCTGTCTATGGTTTCTTTCCTCTTGAAGTAGTCCCAAGCAGAGACTGGCAAAATACACTTTCATCGAAAGGGGTTGCCAATCTTCCAAAAAACTAACATTTTCCGTAATGTCAGCAAATATTTTTTCACCTGATCTTGATGATACTTGGTTGCAATGATCAGTACACCTATCCCACTTGGCTCACCAATATTAGTTCTTCTAGGTTGAAGAGTTCGTTTGCAGTAACACTTTGAATTTTTGGGTTTCACTCTGTTTTCCTTTATACAGATAGATGAATATGGAAATCTAAATGCAACAGGGTTTGTAGTAGCTCTTTGAAACTTGACAAAATAAAGTAGTTCTGAGTTTTGTCTCTATGGTTTGTTTCCTCTTGAAGTAGCCGTAAGCAGAGAGTGGCGAAAAACACTTTCATCAAAAGGGTTTGCCAAGCTTCCAAAAAAGTACGAGTTTTCTGAAATCTCTGCAAATATTTTTTTATTAATCTCGATGATACTTGGTTGTAATGATCAGTACCTTAATCCCTCTTGGCTCACCAATTTTCGTTCCTCTAAGTTCAAGCGTTCGTTTGCATAAACAGTTTGAATTTTTAGGTTTCACTCTGTTTTCCTTTATATAGATAGATGAATATGGAAATCTAAATGCAACTGGGTTTGTAGTAGCTCTTGGAAACTTGACAAAATAAAGTAGTACTCAGTTTGGCTCTATGGTTTGTTTCCTCTTGAAGAAGCCCTAAGAAGAGATTGGCGAAAAACACTTTCATTGAAAGGGGTTGCCAACCTTCCTAAAAACTATGAGTTTCCTGAAATCTCAGGAAATATTTTTTCACCCAATCTTGATGATTCTTGGTTGTAATGATCAGTACACCCATCCCACTTGGCTCACCAATTTTCATTCTTCTAAGTTGAAGAGTTTGTTTGCAGGAACAGTTTGAATTTTTAGGTTTCACTCTGTTTTCTCCTATGTAGATAGATGATTATGGAACTCTAAATACAACATGGTTTGTAGTAGCTCTTTTAAACTTGACAAAGTAAAGTAGTTGTCAGTTTTGTCTCAATGGTTTGTTTCCTCTTGAAGTAGCCCTAAGCAAAACTGGCGAAAAAAACTTTCATGAAAGGGTTTGCCAATCTTCCAAAAAACTACGAGTTTCCTGAAATTTCAGCAAATGGTTTTTCACCTGATCTTGATGATACTTGTTTGTAATGATCAGTTCACCAATCCTACTTGGCTCACCAATTTTTGTTCTTCTAGGTTGAAGTATTCATTTGCAGTAACAGTTTGAATTTTTAGGTTCCACTTTCTTTTCTCCCATGTAGATAGATGAATATGGACCTCTAAATCCAACATGGATTGTAGTAGCACTTTGAAACCCGACAAAAAAAAGTAGATTTCAGTTTTGTCTCTATGGTTTGTTTCCGTTTGAAGTAGCCCTAAGCAGAGACTGGCGAAATTCACTTTGATCGAAAGGGGTTGCCAATCTTCCAATAAACTACCATTTTACTGAATCTCAGCCAATAATTTTTCACCTGATCTTGATGATACTTGGTTGTAATGATCAGTACACCAATCCCACTTCGCTCACCAATTTTCGTTCTTCTATGTTGAAGAGTTCATTTGCAGTAACAGTTTTAATTTTTAGGTTTCACTCTGTTTTCTCCTATATAGATAGATGAATATGGAAATCTAAATGCAACAGGATTAGTAGTAGCTCTTTGAAACTTGACAATATAATGTAGTTCTCATTATCGTCTTTATGGTTTGTTTTCTCGTGAAGTAGCCCTAAGCAAACTGGTGAAAAACACTTTCATTGAAAAGGGTTTGCCAAGCTTCGAAAAAACTACAAGTTTTCTGAAGTCTCCGCTAAGACTTTTTCACCAATCTTGATGATACTTGGTTGTAATGATCAGTTCACCAAATGCAAACAATGTGACAAAACTTCTAATGAAAGCTCCGATCTCATTTGTCACCAGTGGACACACACTTAAGAGATGTCCCACATATGTAAACAACTTTGTGAAACTTTTAGTAAAAACCAAGCCTTAAAAATCACCAGAGAATTAATGCTGGAGAGAAGCCCTACAAATGTAAAGTGTGTGGCAAAAGTTTTAATACAAAGTCGAATCTTGATCTCCACAACAGAATTCGTACTGGAGAGAAGCCGTACAAATGTAACGTGTGTGGCAAGAGTTTTAATCAAAAATCATCACTTACTCAGCACCAGCGAATCCAAACTGGAGAGAAGCCCAACAAATGTAAAGTGTGTGGCAAGAGTTTTAATCAAAAATCATCACTTACTTGGCACCAGCGAATTCACACTGGAGAGAAGCCCTACAGCTGTAAAGAATGTGGCAAAGCATTTAATAGCATCTCACAGTGTAATTCGCACAAAAGTATTCATACTGGAGAGAAGCCCTACAAATGTAAAGTGTGTGGCAAAAGTTTTAATACAAACTCACATCTCTATTGCCACAACAGGATTCATACTGGAGAGAAGCCTTAAAAATGTAAATTGTGTGGCAAGAGTTTCAGTCAAAAATCATCACTTACTCAGCACCAGCGAATCCACACTGGAGAGAAGCCCTACAAATGTAAAGAATGTGGTAAAAGTTTTAATAAAAAATAGTACTTACTAGGCACCTGAGAATCCACACTGGAGAGAAACCCTACAACTGTAAAGAATGTGGCAAAAGTTTTCATCACAAACATCACTTACTCAGCACCAGCGAATACACACTGGAGAGAAGCCCTACAAATGCAGAGAATATGGCAAAGCTTTTAATCAAAAATCAATACTTACTTGACACCAGATAACCCATACTAGAGAGAAGTCCTATAAATGTGAAGAATGGCAAACCTTTTCAAATTGAAGATCATATCTTACTAAACATTATAGATTTTATATTGGAGAGAAGCTTTACAAGTGAAAACATTGCATCAGGGTCTTTAAGGATAAATCAACACTTATTTCACAGTAGTTCAACACTATTTCACACCAGAGAAATGATAGCACAGAAATCATACAAGGGGGGGCTGGGTATGTGGCTCAGCGGTAGCGCGCTTGCCTGGCATGCGTGCGGCCCGGGTTCGATCCTCAGCACCACACACCAACAAAGATGTTGTGTCCGCCGAGAACTAGAAAATAAAAAGATATTAAAAAATTCTCTCTCTCTCTCTCTCTCTCTCTCTCTCTCTCTCTCTCTCTCTCTCTCTCCTCTCTCACTCTCTCTTAAAAAAAAAGAAATCATACAAGGGTAAAATAGGTGTCAGAGTCTCCAACAGTTGTTCACACCCTACTCAGCACCTCAGAATTCATACAAGTGAGAGGACGTGTGGAAACATTTTTGCAAAGCTTTTGGCTATTGATCAAACATTTTTAAAACACTGGAGGATTTATAGCATATAGAAACCCAAAGAATGTATCCAAGACTGTATTCAAATTTCTGACATTTTTGAATTTCTGACCTCATATCTGTAGCAAATGTGGAGTAGCATTTGTCCAAAGTGTGTACCTTAGATAACAGCAAAATATTTACAAAAACACCTTGACAAATATAATGATTGTAGTAAGTTTCTTATGTATAGCCCATCCCTTGAAGTATTTGGGACCTAGGTGGAAAAAAAAATCATTTAAATGTAGAAAATGGGTAATTGCTTTTGACATTTGCTGAAAAATTTCTTAACATCTTTGGCTGATATTGTAGAAATAAGGAAATACAAGTATAGAATTGTGCATCCCTAAAATGATATAATTTTAGTATAAATCAACAATTACTAAAGAGTCTCATTTTTCACAACTAGAGAAATTATAGTACTCAGAGTTGATTATTTCAGAAGTCTCTTAAGATTTATATGAAATTTAAAATTTAAATCTTAAGAGCCTGTTAAACTTAGGGGCACTTAATCAGTAAACCACATCCTCAGATTTTTTTTTCTTTTTTTATTTAGAGATAGGTTTTGCTAAGTTGTATAGGGCCTCACTAAGTTATGGAGCCTGATTTTGAACTTGCAAAGCTGCTCACATCCCTAGGGTCATGGCATGGCCCACGATACCCGTTTTACAGAGCATTTTTACTTATATTTAATTAAAGATGCAATTTGTTACTAAATAAAGTGTGATTTCTTAATGCTAACCTTGTCATGCATTTAATGATGTTATTAGGTCACACATCTCCCACTATTCACTTTGCTAATGGATCGATGCAATAGTAAAATATTCTATTGGGTAAATAATGCTATAATGTCTCCATTAATTATTTCATATGTTTAATCAATTATTATTTGGAGAATATTATTTATGTAAATTATATACTCTCTTGTTTGTAATTATGGGAAAGTTAAAAGAGAGTTATAGGAAGGACCTAGGGATACTAAAATAATGCCCAGATATCCCTAGTTTGAATTATGAGTTTAACATTTCACCTTATAGAGTAGCAGTACACCCTAAGGGATCTACAACTCTGGAGAGGTATACAAGCTCCCAATCAGGGAGAAGAGAAAGACCCAAGAGACTAGGAGCCAACGTGCAAATTCAGGCAATAAAGCAGGGTTGCTGAAGGGGGAAATAGTCTTAATGTTTCCTGAACAATCCACATGGTCCATAGGCCCATCCTGACTCTTGGACTGAAGAAACCATGCAGTTCCTCATGAATTCTATGATGTTCATCACTGAGGTGACTATACTTACCTCTAGTGTAGGAAAAACATCAGAATTTGGGACCACTTCTTTAGTTTTGGATACCCAGTAGAAAAGTGTAACTAGAAACATGTAAAATGATGACTGTAAAAAGAAAAAGACATACTGTAGGAGCATTTATGCCCCTAATTTTTAATTTCATTATATATTTTGATTTTGTAGACCCTTTGGTTCTACTTAATAATTTACAATATAATGTTTGCTATACTTATTGGATTATACGATAGATAGCATGTGTCATGGTCTCCCAGAATCCTCTGCAACCCAGTAATTATAAGATACTATAAACTAAGCATGTCCCTCCTCAGATCTTATAGCTCCAAGAGCCCATGACACCACAGAGAGAGAAACACAATTTTGACTGAAATAAACCTCTAGACTCTCATCTACAAGTCCTGTTCAAAAAGTAAAAACACAATATTCTCTTCATATGTGAACCTTTTTGGTCAACAAAACACCACCCACCAACATTTCATTTAACTTTATTGGGGAAAATAAATATTGAAATATAATGATAAGTTCTAGGATAATAATATTCACACCATTCTTTATTCCAAAGGGTAAATATCTAGGTTTCATGCTTATATTCCACATTATTTTATGCAGAAAACTGGCTTCATTTTACATATGAGAGTTTAAACTATTTATAAGGCCAGGAGGGAAGATTCAGTCCTAGAGGTCTAAGGAAAATACTAAAGATCTTCCCTTTCCTTGATTGAATGATGTCTGCTGTCCTTGATGAAATAGATAAAGAATGCTGATTTCTCAATGCATCTGGCTTGGTGGCTCACTCATTGGAATCCCAATTTATTTAGTCATCTCAAGGCTCACTCCGTCCTCTAGGATCTGACCTGTTCTTGCTTGGACTCTGTGTCCTTCAGGGGATGACCAGGTCATGCAAGATGTTAGAATCAAGTTTTCTTTGTTCTAACTTGTATTTATTTGGCCTCACTTTCAATACAAGTTAGAATAAGACTTCAGACTCACCTGTGGAGAGGATGCTCTGCCCAGCACTTCCCAGTCAGGACCCTGAGAAGCTCTTTGGGACTCTCCACTACATAGGTTCAGTGTTTGGGTTTTCCTAGTCTGGCAATACAGTTGCCTGTGTCTTTAACTTTTGCTTTCTCTCTTGTTTTCATAGTATTACTCAAGGAAACATTGTCTGGTGTGAAGAGAGTGTCTTCCTTATCTATTCGATCTGACCTGCCAAGTTGAGCAGCTGCCCACATACTTTATGTCACAAACATATGTATGTGTTATCTAGTCAGTAACTAGCGTATCTTTCAACTGCATGATTTTTTATTGCATGGCGGAGGAAGTTGAGAATGCTTTCTTTGAGTGCCCACAGCACTCCTCATAGTATTCATAACACTGCTATGTAATGTTTCCTCTCTTCTCAACTTGTAAGTATTGTCCTTGTGCTGCTTTGTAAAACAAATAGAAAAGAGTTATAAACCAAAAATTATGTGATTATACCTAGTTGCGCAGACTGACTTGGGCAACTCTATTTACCATTGTTGTTTTGTATGGGCTCAAGTTACTCTTTTGTACTTTTATTTAACCTTAATGACATTACCATTCATTGAAGATTTTTTAAGTCACAAACCTCGGTATACAAATTTTCCTTAGTCATTTTTAAAATTTCTTACTCTTTTTAGGTATTCATGATAGTAGAGCAAATTTTGACATATTATACATGGAGTAAAACTCATTTTAGTTAGCATTCCATTCTTGAGGTGTACATGGTATGGACCTTCCCTGGTGGTGTGTTTATATATAAACATTGAAAAGTTGTATCTGAAAAAAAAAAAAAAAAAAAGAAAAGTTGTATCTGATTCATTCTACTGTCATTTGCATTCCTATTTCCCTTTTGTTCCCTTCAATCCAACTTTGTCTAATCCCCTGGATTTCTATTCTCTCCCCCTCCCTTGTTGAGTGCTTTAGCATCTATACATATTATGTATTATATGTAATGTCTGTTTCATTCTACCATCATTTCTATCCCCATATTCCCTCCCCTCCCTGCACTCCTCTCTACTTAATCTAAATAAGTATTCTTTCCCACCCCCATTGTGAATTAGCATACACTTATGGGAGAGAACATTTGGTCTTTGTGTTTGTGTGTGTGTGTTGGTTAGTGTGTGTGGGGGGGCTTATTTCACTTAGCATGGTATTCTTCAGCTCTATCCTTTTACCATCAAATGGCATAGTTTCATTCATCTTTGAAGCTAAGTAATATTCCATTGGTGGGGAAAATTACATATATATATCACATTTTATTTATCCATTCATCTGTTGAAGGAAACATAGATTGGTTCTATGATTTATCTATTGTGAATTGTGCTGCTATAAACAATGGTGCAGCTATTTCCCTGTAGTATGCTGTTTTTAAGTCCTTTGGGTATAGTCCGAAGAGAGGGATAGCTGGGTCAAATGATGTTTCCATTCTGGTTTTTCAAGGCATCTCCATACTGCTTTCCATGGTGGTTGCACAAATTTGGAGTCAATCTCATGAGCAATGTGTGAGTGTTCCTTTCCCCCCACAACCTCACCAACATTTATTGTTGCCTGTATTATTAATGATTGCCATTCTGACTGAAGAGAGATAAAATTTTAAAGTAATTTTGATTTACATTTTCCTAATTGCTAGATGAGTGGAATGCTTCTTCATATATTTGTTAATGGTTTATATTTCATCTGTGAAATATAAACACAGTGTTCATTTGTTGATTGGTTTTTGTTATTGTTGTTTGTGTTAATTTTTAGTTCTTTATATACCCTAGACATTAGTGCTTTTTCTGAATTACGTGAGGTAAAGATTTGTATAAAATCTGTAGGTTCTTCACATTATTGTTTATTTTGCTGAGAAGCAGCGTTTTAGTTTGAATATATCCCCTTTATTTATTCTTGATTTTTAATCTTGTGCTGTAGGGGTGTTGTTATGGAAGTCAGATTGTGGAACAACATTCACCTCAGATTTTTAAATGGCATCCCAAATTCATGAATGTTTCGGTTTTATTGTTTACCTTACTACCTTGCCTTATAGATCTACATGTTCTAAAGGGTTATGAAATGATCTAGCTTCACATACATGATTTTCTGATGACTTTTATTTTTCAATATGTAGCTGCAGATTATTTAAAATATATATCTACTATTTAAGACTTTAACTAAAGCAAATACATGCCTTGTGTAGGAAATATTCCATCATTAGATCAACATCAAATCTATAATATATATATAAAAGCCTGGATTCAAATGCATGCACATCCAACCCAGAGCTTGGCCCATAACACTTATTCTATACTAGTTCAACACTTTAGAACCTCCATGAAAGCTATTATAAATCCAAATCCTGAGACTCACTCCCCAGACCTTCTTCTTTTTTCTTTGGGGGGGGTACGATGATGAAGATTGAACTCAGGGGCATTCAACCCCTGAGCCACATCCCTATCTCTATTTTATGTAGAGACAGGGTCTCACTGATCTGCTTAGCAAATATTTTTTTAACTGAGGCTGACTCTGAACTCATGACCCTCCTTCCTCAGCCTTCCAAGCTGCTGAGATTACAGGCAAGTATCGCCATGCCCAGCTCCCCAGAGAGCCTTCTTTAACTGGTTGGAACCCACTTGTTCAGTATGTTTTGTCCTAATCCTCACAATTAGTGATGAAATTATTTTCCTCTCTATGAAAAAATCATGGCTACAAAGAGATTGGACTCAACAACACCTAATTACACAGCATGTCCACATTACAACAAAGGTGTGGTCTGCAATTCTCCACCTCTCCAAAGAGCTCTTCTTGGCTCCAGAAAGTTGGGAGTACTGGCCAACCCCCTGCCATAGGTCATTCAGAAGACTCCAAGGAAGAGAATGTATATGAGGGACAGTATTCCAGGTGGCACGTTGGTGATTAATGGGCTATGCCAAGGAGTAAGGCAGAGCCCAATTCACCAAAGGCACAAAACTTTCATGTGGCTGGTCCAGGATGGGGGCTGTATGAGTGGATACTTTTCCTCTGCCCTTGGTGTGTCTTTCTAACTGTTCACATGCTGAAATACTTGTTCAATGACTTGCACCCTTTTCCTGTTTTATGTTTCCCTCTCATGTGACCTTGGAGGTCTCATGCTTTGGCAATTATTGTGACTTTCTTATTCAGTTTTCCAACATCCCTTATCACATCCATGTGGAATTTCTGTCTGTGGATATGAGTTTTCATTTTATATATTTCCATTTAGTCCAAGTTTACAATTACCTCTAGAAAAAAAACAAATGTTTCATTCATTATCATGCTTACATTAACCATCATTTGTTGATAATGGCAGTGTTCAAGAACTATCTTCTGATTTCTACAACTGGAACATAAGTGGGTCTGCTTGAAATAACTGTCCTTTCTTTTGACTCCAAATAATGGGGATCCTTTTTCATATAGCACTTTAATGCTTTTATGTATGTTTATATACAGTACCCAAGAGACTGAGCCTGCTTTTTCATGGTTTTCTCTCAAAGAAGGTGGAGTTGATCATGTAGGTTTAGAGTGGACTCCAGCTCGGACTCTGCCTTGGCTCTGACTAGATTCCATCTTCCTGTGATTTCAACAACATGTGACCTATAGCTCTTCCTCTTCTTTTCTTAATTTTAACATTTCTCTTAGAGTTTGAGCCACAGAATTGTCACCTTGGAAAGGATGACTTATCAAACCATCACTAACCCCAAGAAGGTGTGGTCCATGTGCAAACTAGGAATGAGGAGCCCATCACTCACTTCAGGGCTTCAGGGAAATTATGGGTGTGCCAGGAGTTCCTCACATCAAAGTAGAGGCATTATAAGTTGTGGGACAGGTTTGGACTAATTTTATTTTAGGACCAGAATTAGACTAATTTAAGGTTCCTTATCAACATGAGAAAATGATCTCAATCAAGATCCTTTTCCAGATGTGTCCAGGAAACTTTAAGTGTTTGAAGCCCAGATCTCTTGGATTGCTCTGCTCCATCAGAGAAGACAATAAAATTAAGAGAGATGACATGTCCCACTGGGCAGTCACAGTTCTCTGTTCTCCAGTGGGAACTTTGCCCCTTTCTACAGACATTAAAATTACAAATCTGCAGAGACAGAACTTAAACACATCCTTTCCATAAAACTTACAAGTGTTTGTGCTCTGCTCAGCTTATTCAGGTGGCAAAGTACCTCTGTGTCCTCAGAAGCAGAGTTAGTGTGGATTCTACGAAGGGCATTGGAGGAGGAAATTCAGTCTACTAGTGAGGTTTCACAGTAGCTTCTTTGCTTCTCAAAGAAGCAAACATCTTTAGAAGACAATATCGTCATTGCACCATACAGAACATGGTCCTCTGAGCTCATAAGGACTGTTGGAGCCAAGAGGACCATGTTCTGTATGATGTAATGAGGATATTGTCTTCTAAAGATGTTTGCTTCTTTGAGATCCTGCTAAAATGAGTCATTTTCTTATAGGGAATGTCAGTTTTACTTCTTTATTTTTCAATTTAATAACTTCATGGGACATAACTTACATATGGTATGTCATGTAGAGATTTTAAGCACTACTAATTTGTATAATTATTACCAGGGAATTAATAAGTTTTAATATGTTGATTGATAATCTTGCTTTGTTCATCTTCATAACTCATAGAACAATTATGGTTTGAGTAATTGTACATTTTGAAATCTTTAGAGGGAAATGAGGTTCCATGTTCAAAACCTCATTTTATAGAATGGAATCTCACATGGTTAAGAACTTTCAGTTGGTAAATATCAAACAAGGGACCGTGATCATAAAGAAGTACATTAAGTCTTTTAGAAAATCAAATAAATGTGCTGGTAAGTTCCAATTCATGGTGGCAAATTATACACTTGTGAATATAATTCACGAGAATTTGGAAGAATGTTTTTATGTATTAGTCCATTCTGTTTTAATCACTAAAAACATTTTGCAATATCTAATAATGGAAATGTGTAAATTTAATTTTGCTTAGAGGAACATTCTGGACACTTGAAATCCATCCTGCCCTGGTCACTTTCAGACTTTTTTCCAAAATTCAATTTTTTGTGTCATTAGTATGCACAGATAAATGTGACCCCAAGACAAACAGAACAATATAAAGCAGGAAAGTTGAAAGCAGAACTTGACCCTTCCATTGCAATATCAATCATGGAAAATGGACCATCCTGCAGGATCGTGTAGATTTCCCAGTAATGAGAGCTTGGGTCTGCAGAGAAGTGCTTGGGCTCTCTCATTCCTGAAGATTTCCACAGAACAGAGTAGAGGAGAGTGTGGCTGTGGATTCTCTAATCAAGTCCTCCAGAGACCAATCAGGAAGCAGGCCTGATTTTATTGTGCAGTTACCATGTGTACTCAGGCAGTGCCTCAGCAAAATATAGACAGCCACCAATGTAATGTCTGCTAACTCTCCATGCAGTGAACAATCAAAGAGTGGGACTTCAACACATGGCTTCGTGCCCAGAGTTGTGCAGATTGGGTAAGCAGTTTGCCACTCACACACCTAGCATAGGGGGTGGCCTGCCACTCAGACGCCCTTAACCTATGGCCTATATGCAGTACTCCATGCACTTGTGCCCACAGAGAAGCACCTCTGGGACTTCTTCTTTCTTGACTTTAAAGAACAATTTCTCTTTTAGTTGCTTTTCTCAGGAGAAATTTAAAATAATAGTAATATAAATATCATAGCTATAAGTGTTAACCCTGAGCTTTATTTTTCAAACCCTGACAATTTACAAAAGCAACCCATGCTTCTCATATCTACTTCTCACAAAGAGCTGCATTCACTCAGTCTAGTATTGCCCAGGATTTGCTCATCGTGTTACTAGAGGGTGTGTTTTGCAGCAGAGGTGCTGGGTGATGGTGTTGCCCTCTCTGAGGTGTCAGTCATTTCTCCCTAGTCCTATTTATAGATTCCCAGCGCACAAAGAGCCACAGGTCAGAGGTTTCTGCCTAGGCTGACATCAGTCCCAAGCCCACTTGCTTGAAGCAAGACCAGTCTCAATTCTCCATCTCCCCTTTCTCGGTTAGTGAATACCAAGAGGACATGGGGAGGGTTGGCAGTAGTGGTGAAACTGAGCTGTGAGATGAGGACAATCCCAAGCTGTAAGTCTGCACATCTGTTGTTAGGGGTGACAGATCCTATTTACTTTCCTGTTATGAACAGGATGGTGCTCACACTGCATATGGGAGAAGAGATTCTTCTTCCTCTCACTTTCACCCTGGAATGTGCCCACCCAGAGGGTCCAGATAACCCTAACTTGCAGCGGGTTATCCTTCTCCTGTAATTCTCTCTACTTCTGTCCTGACCACCAGCTAGTGTCCACTGCCTGAGCAGTCCTCACTAGGTGGTTGCAACACAGATGATGGTGCATGTATCATACAGCCTCCTCTGACTTTAGTGAGAGAACCATATCTAACATGACTCCTTCCTGGATCCAGATACTAGAGGAAGTCTTTACTATCAGCTCTAATAAACAAAACTTGTGATTTTTTTTGAAAATTTCTTTTTCATGTGTGATCTTTTTTTTTCTCATCTCCTCACTTGGCCTTTTCTTATTCTTACCATATGTGAATTCTTCAAATGTAACCTATTTCAGAAATCTGTGTTAGATTCCCTGTGATTTACATATCCTTCCACACAGAATGCCCACTCTAGGGGGCAGCTTGATTTCTCCAGTGCATAAAGGACATGAGTGCCCAGTACAATAGGGCATCCGTGGACCAAGCTGGAAGTATCACTCCGTAGACCCTTGTTTGAGAGGTGTTTCTCAGATTACCTCCTTGATGTCAGAGAGTTTCTGTTATGTCTCATGATATCCTGGACTATGTTGTGCCAGGCATAATGTGCACAGCTGGGAAGGTACATAGCTCAGGATTTCAGTCATCTATGAATCATTCCCATTCCCCAGGATGCTTCCTAACAACAATGGAGCCTCAGCAGGGACATTACTATAGATATTTCTTCACAACACTACCATGGTACATTTACACAATCTTAATCATACTTGATGCACATCATTTAGTGATGATTGTGGTTCAAAACTGGAGCTAGCAGAATGACCAGACTGTGCTTTCTCCTGGCCACTACCTGTATGAAGATTTGTTCTCATTATTGCATGAAATTGTGTCCCTTTCTTTGAAGCATAGTATCAGGAAAGGGTCTAAGTTCTTCCCAATACTGATACAGAAATTTACCATCAGAAAACAATTTTCCAACAGTTTCAAGGCAATGAACAATCCATCCATGAGTTCTTGACTATTACTGCAAATTCATGGCACCTGCACACTCCAGTTTGTATGACTGCATTTTCCTCAGCTACACTGATCTTAAATGCATCTAATGGCCTGGAGACACACGCGATTAAAACATGTCATTTATTGAGTGTTAGAAAACTTAGATTGTGTTACATTCAAATGTTTAAAATGAATTGAAGCAGATTTTGTGTGTCATAGAAAACTGATAGAATGCAGTTTTTGGTTTTAAATTTCACATGTCTTTTTGTTGTTGAGACAAGGCAATTTTAAAACCCTCCTCCTTTCCTTTGTACTCCAGATTGAATCCAGGGCATTTAGTCATTTAACTATCGCACCAGCCATTTTTTATATTGGGGAAAATCTTGCTAAGTTACTGAGCTTTGGCCTTGTAATCCTCTGACTCCTAAGCCAATGGGATTGCAGGCATTCAGCCTCACCTAAAAGCATTTTTAAATTATTTTTTACATGCTAATATAGATCAATTTAAGCTTATACCATTAAAATATTTATATTATATTTGACTTACTTAAAATAAATTCATAAGAATTGGCATATGCCATTTATATATAGATCTCACCAAAAAATAACTAAGGCCTAGTGATTAAACGTGAACCCTAATATATTTGCGGGGGTACCAGGGATTAAACTCATGGGCACTCAACCACTGAGCCACATCTCCACTCCTATTTTGTATTTTATTTAGAGACAGCATCTCACCAAGTTGCTCAGGGTCTTGCTGTTGCTAGATTTGTACTCACCATCCTCCTGTCTTAGCCTCACAAGACACTGGGATTATAGTCTACAATTTTTAAATTTATATTACTTTTTTCTGGATTTACCATGGGAGACTGTCTTTTTCTAGTGATTTTTCATATTTCACAAATCCTGTATGATTGCACTCATATGTTGAAGCTGAAAAAGTTGATCACAAAGAACCAGAAATGAGAAAAGCTTTTTATATCTGTTTTAAGAGACAGATGGCAAGGAGTGCCAAAAAGCCATTAAGAGGGAAAAGTAACTCTTAGGTTTTATAGCCCATAGTTTGAATCAGACAAGTAATTATTAGACTGTGGACATTCTAAAAAGAGTCCACAGGTTTCAAACATCAAAATGATATTTTAGAAGGTAGAAATTGCACAGATTTGATCACTACACATGTTCAATTAAAACGCTGTATCCTATATGTAGATACCAATTAAAACTTAAACAATAATTAACACTTCAAGTCAAGTTGAAAAAAATAAACAAGGATGGCTGGAAATACAAACAATGCCTCAATATTAACCTTAAATGTTACTGGCTTTAACACACGAATCAAAAGACATAGGCTAGTAGCCTGGATTTTTAAAAAAATCCAACCATATTCTGCCTCCAGGAGACTCAGGAAAAGACAGTCTGAAGGTGAAAGATTGGGAAAAAACATACCCCTCATATGAACCTTGAAAGCAAGCAGAGGTCTCCATACTTATATTAAATAAAGTAGACTTCAATCCAAAGTTAATCAAAATAGATAAAGAAGAACATCTCATACTGCTCAAGGGACCCATATGCCAACAAGACATAACAATTATAAACATATAGGCCCCAAACAATGGGGCACCTATGTTCAAACAAAGTCTTCTCAAGTTCAAGAGTCAAATTGACCACGACGTGATCTGGGGTGACTTTAACACACCTCTCTCACCACTGGATAGATCTTCCAAACAAAAGTTGAATAAAGAAACTATAGAGCTCAATAACACAATTAATAACTTAACTCATATATATAGAATACATATCAGATTGGAGGAGGAAACCTGGCCCCACCTCACGTGCTAATCTGGAGGAAGCCTATCAACCCTTAAAACCCAAAATCAAACTTTTAATTATTGAATATTAACAGTTTTCCCATTTTGTTTCCATGATCTTTTTTTTTTTTGCATTTTACTTTCACCTTGATATTTTAGTTTGCAGTGAACAATTCTTTTGTTAATACTTTCATTTAGATTGTTTTCCCTATATTTGTGAATGGATTGTGCCTCAATTTTAACACTGCTCATTGCTACTGTATATAATTTAAATGATTTAATGTTGACCATTTAACCCATGACATTATTCAAATAATTTTTATGTTTCATTAGTTCGTGGGAATTGCTTAGAAACATTATAGAAATAATAGTATTATCTGCATATGCTATTTGATTTTTGATGGATAAAATACCATTAAATATTCTCAAACAATATTTATATGTTAGAAAAGCTTACATTATTTTTTTTCTTTTCCTAAAAATAAATTGATAAATACTTCAGTTCACACCATTAAGTATGAAAACAGTTCATAGCTGCCGTTAAGTGGATTGAAAAAGAATTTTCCTCTGGTAATAATTGGCCATAGGATTTACAGTAATTTAGTAAGTGATTTCCCAGAGCTTTGCTCTATCAAAATGATTTTTTGAAACTTCCCATATGACAATGTCCCTCTTGGTCATGAAGTCCAATCATTCTTTTTGTTGTTGTTCTCAGTTTGCTATGGGTTTTGAATATCTGCATCAACATCAATGAAAAGATGGTCAGCAATTTCCATTCTTATGCTGTGTTAGCTGGTATTTCTGGCCTTACAGAAAGAATTAGTCAATTTTCTTCTTCTACATTTAGACATGATCATGAATTATTGCTACTCATCCTAATTACATGTTTCGTAGAAATCACCCGTGAAGCCTCCTTTTTGAAAATGTGATTACTGTTTGGTTTTTTGGTGGGTCAATTTTTAGAGCTAGGTTTTTTCCATTTGGGACTCAAATTCCTTAGTCTAAATCCTCCTCCTTCTAGGGCCTCAAGGTAGTCCAGACTAGTGGCATGTGCTCCCATATCAGCATAACGGCATGTATTTTTTGAGCAGCTGTAAAGTTAAATGCTGATTTGTAGGTCTATTTTATATTTCTTCACATCTGGGTATACTAATGTATTCTATTAATTTCTGAAGTAATTTTCAAAGTTGATGATTATCTAGCAAGTTATCTATATTTTGTTGTTTTCCAGGCTCGAGATTTTCTTGGCAATTAACATGGAATAATGAGGAAGCATAATGTGGGAAAATGAGAACCTGGCATTTTGCTAATTGATCTCAAATGCCCTGTGAAGGATGGAGAGTGTGCACCCATAATCCTGTGAGACAAATAAAGCAGAAAAGCTAAATTATCATTTTATGTAGCCTAATACGTGATCTTGAGTAACTTTCATATGTCTTTACACACTTGTTTAATTTTAGGGCAGAATCTAAGTATTTTACCATATTTAAATTAGGTTATGAGGGGTTTATATTAAATTTTGGTGAATTGTGTAAGTTTCTTAAATTTTGGATGTTGAGCTTTTTCAGACATGGGGCTAGAATCGGTTTTCTTTAACCCAGTCTACTTTACATTTCATTGATTGATTCCTTTGCTGTATGGAAGCATTTTTATCTTTATATACTCTCAGCTGTTTTTCCTTGTACAGTCACTACGTATTCTATCTAAAACCATTGCCAACATAAATGGCAAAAAAAGTTTCTTATTTTCTTCTGGAATTTTTATGCTTTCAGGTTATCACAATGAGATATAACCACAGGCTTGTGGGCTCAATCCTCAAAATGTTGGTAGGTAACACATACTGCAGAGGATATGCAGAAAAGAAAACATTTGAACATCCTTGCCAGGAATATAAATTTGAATAGACATTAAAATTCTATAAGGGGGTTTTCCAAAAAATTAGAAGTAGAGATGCCATATGACCCAGACATTGAGAATATGCCTGTATTTTTAGGATTCTTCAGAAAAGTAGAATACACAAAAATGTGCATGTGTATACAGAAGGGAGCTTATTATATTTACTCACATAATCATGGGAGTAATAGTCACCAAATGTTTGCCTACAGGATGGCAACACTAGGAAACTGGTAACCGCTTGGTCCAAGAAGCTGGAAGCTTCACAATATGAGGAAGGGAATGAAGCAGCTTTGGTCCAAAACAGAGGACTTAAATGATCCTTGTAGATGAAAAAACAAATAACCTGATCAAAGTGGGCTAAAGACCTGAACAGATACTGGTCCCGATAGGATATCCAATCAACAAATATATGAAAAAATGCGTATCATCTCTAGGAATCAGAGAAATGCAAATAAAAACTACTCTAAGATATCATCTCACTCCAGTCAGAATGGCAGCAATTATGAAGACAAACAACAATAAGTGTTGGTGAGGATGTGGGGGAATGGTACACTTATACACTGCTGGTGGGACTGCAAATTGATGCAGCCAATTTGGAAAGTAGTATGGAGATTCCTTGAAAATATGGAAATGGAACCTCCATTTGACCCACCTATCCTGCTCCTCAGTCTAATCATAAAGGTTTAAAAATATACTACAGGGAAACAGCCAGATTAATGTTTATGGCACCATAATTCACAATAGCTAAACTTTGTAGCCAACATAGATGCCCTTCAGTGGATGAATAGATAAAAAAATGTGGCATATATACACAATGGAATTTTACTCAGAAAAAAAAGAATAAAATCATGGCATTTGCATGTAAATGGATGGAGTTGGAGATGATAATAACTGGAGTTAGCCAATGCCCCCCCCCTAAAAACAAAAAACAAATGCTGAATATTTCCCTGACATAAGGGGGCTGACTTACAGTGGAGTATGCAGGGGGAGCACAGGAGAAATAGATGAATTATAGATAGGGCAGAGGGGTAGGAGGAAAAGGGAGGGGGACGGGGATTAGCAAGGATGGTAGAATGTGTCATACATCCAAAATACATGTATGAAGACTTGAATTGGGTGTCAACATATGTTACACAAAAAAGATACAAAAATTGTGGTATGTATGTGTATTAAGAATTGTAATGCAAAAGAAAAAAAGAATCGCATTAACTTACATTAGGTAGAGGAAAGTGAAAGGAGGGGAAGGCAGGGGATGTGGGAATAAGAAAGAGAATGAAACAGACATTATTGCTTTATGTATGTATGTATGTGACTGTATGACCCATGTGATTCTACAATATGTATACTCAGAAAAATGAGAAATTATATCCCATCTATGTATGATATATCAAAGTATATAAATGCATTCTACTGTCATGAATAACTAATTAAAACAAATAAAAAAAATTTAAAAAGACCCAGGTAGAGCCAATGGTGCAAGTAACAAAGGGGACTTCAAGAAGCTTGGAGCATAAGTGAGTGACTGCTTCTCTTGCTTTTTTCCAAATCAAACCTATTGAACACCAATATATATGTTCATTACAGGTATTCCCCATGCTTTCTGACTCAGCCTTCTGGAAGCACACTCACTGACATCTGGAGAGATTGTCCACACCAATTCTCTGGGTATCTCAATCCACTCAAATGGACAGCTGACATTAACCACTTCAACAATTGAAGGAAATAAAATCCAGCTTTAGGAATATCTACCCTCCCAAGTTAACTGCAATACTATCACAACCTAAATTTCCAAAGAGTAACTCAGGAAGAAGAACCTATGGTATATTACAGATAATAGCGAAAGAGAGATTTATCATTGTGTTTACACACAAATGTATCAACATACATATATAACCTTTTCAATTTTTTTAAAAAATATTTTGAGACAGGGTCTTTTAAGGTGCAGTGGGTGTCACCAAGATGTGAAGCTGGCTCCAAGATCATGATTCTCCTCCCTCAGCCTATCAAGTCCCTAGCATGACAAAAGAAATGTGCCTCCACACCTCACTTATTACTCAACTTTAAAATAAGGATGGTGTATATGGCAGTGTTGCCAAAATTTGAAGGCTAGCCTTAGTAGTTTGGTAACTTTCTGTCTTAAAACTGAAAAAGATAATGATGGTGGATCTCTGTCACAGGTAAGGCAACCCAGGGTCCAAACCCCAGAAACAAAAGAATATTCTCCAATAACACAGACAATCTGGAGGACTTTATGCTAAGTGAGATGATTCAGATGCAGAAATACATTGTATACTCTATGTTCAGAGCCTGGAATAAAATAGTGTGGATGTGTAGGAAGAGCCTGGTTGTTATCAGGGAGCTTCATCAATAATATCGCATGATATAATGGAAATTCCAAAAGACAGCAGGATTGTGTTCTTAGTGCAGAATTTGATAATTATGAGAGATGATGGTTTTTATCATCACATAGCAATTGCACATACTTATGGGATTCAGTGTGATGTTTATATATATGCATATACATGTATAATATCCAAACATCCTCTTCTGCCCTTGATGCCCCCCACACACTACTCAGCCATACTAATCGTTATTGTACTTGCACATGATATTATATTAGTTAACATGTGAGATGTAACACTATTGTGTATTTCTTCACTTAGCATGACATCATCCAATTTCATCTATTTTGCTGACCATTAGAGGAGTTTGTATTGATGGCTGAGGAACACACCATGGTGAATATATGATATACTTTCTGGTGGATATGTTCAATTGCTTACCTACACCACTGTCTTTTCTCTATATCTGTATTGTTAAACATACTGTTATTCAACTTGAATTTATGTAACAAAAGAAAGCAACAACTACAAAAGAATGAAGAAACTGGGAGTGGGGGCACATACCTGCAATCCCAATGGCTTGGGAGGCTGAGGCAGGAAATTCACGAGTTCAAAGACAGACTCAGTAAATTAATAGGGATCTATACAACTCAGTGAGACCCTGTTTCTAAAAAAAAATTAAACATGACTGTGGAAGTGGCTTTGTGGTTGAGTGATACTGGGACCGATCCCTATTATACAATACCCCTCCCCCCCAAAAAAAAAAAGAATAAAGAAACTAGAAAACTATGTCCTAACCTGATTGTATCAAGTGAAAAGAAGCCAAGGCTTAAGAAAAACATATTCTTTAAGTTTGTTAATGTAAAAGTAATAAGTTATCTCTTTGAATTTTTCACAAAGTGCAATATTTTGAGAGCATTCAGTAGGTTATATTACATGAAAAACTCCTCTTGTGCCAATAATGAAATAAACCTTAGCAAGGTGTGGTGGTGCATGACTGTAATTCCAGTGTCGCTGGAGGCTGATACAAAGCCAGCCTCAACATCTTAGGAAAGGACTAAGCAATTCAGTGAAACCTTATCTCTAACTAAGTTACAAAAATGATCAGAAATGTTGCTGAGAGGTTGAGTGCCCCTGGGCTCAATCCACAGCATTAAAAACAAAAACAAAGATAAAAAAGAAATAAGACATTAAGGCTGCTGAACATTTATATTTTCAGTGTTCCAAATATTTGACCCAATACTCCCAATTTCACTTCATCCATCAATTTATAATTGAAATCTCTAGTTATTTGTTTGTGAGAGAAAGGAGACAGAGATATTCCGGAACTGTGCCATTCCTTTGCTAGTTTCTGTCATAAGCTAGGCAAAGATCTGCCCATTGTGATCCCCAGGGTACTGAGGCTCAGTCCTTTCTCTTCATGCAAGGATGCACCTTGAGGAGTGGATGTTGACTTGACTGCTAAAGAGGGGAAGAGGTAAAAGGGAAGTAATGTGTGTGGGCGTATGTGTAGGGTGTGATAATGATGACTTCTGACCAAGTCCTACCCATGATCATCTTTTTTAAATGTACCCAGTAAATGGTTTGTTTTCTTATATATCTTTGAGTCTAGCCTCACTAACTTGGCAAGACCATATCTCAAAGAAAAATAAAAATGGGATGATGATAGAGATCACTGGTAGCCTATACCTAAGTCCTGTCCTCAGGATCACAGGGGAAAGTTTTTCATTCCTATATTTTTTCTATGAGTTAAGGTCACCACAAAAAAGAAGGTGGCTTAGGGATAATGATATATTTTCTAAAAACAAGCCATGTTAAATATTCAAGTGTTCACATTTCTTGAAAAATTCCCAAGTATTTTGCTTTTGATATTATGGTCATTAGAACTGTCTTTAATTTTACGTTTGCTACTTATTTTCTTATGCACATAAATAACTGATGATATTAAATTTTATTACTGTTCTGAGCTCATCTGATGCTTCTAATAGTAATTAGTGAACTCCTACATTAAAAATATCCACTTAAAATCCACTTCAATCTCATACCTCATATTGGAAAACCACAAAAGTTAGATAGCAAGAAACATTAGTAAGTTGCAATAACCTTTGACAAAGGCTAATATACTGGTGAGAATCTCAGAAAAACTCTATTCCCTAAAAGTCAGAAAGCAAGAGAACAAGACCATAATCTCCCCCACACACATGATTTTATTCTTTTATTGCTGAATAAAATTCCATTGTGTATATATAATGCAATTTTTTTATCCATTCATCCACTGAAGGGCATCTAGGTTGGCTCCACAGGATATCTGGGTAAAATGATGGTTCCATTCTCAGATTTCCAAGGAATCTTCATACTGCTTTCCATATTGTCTGCACCAATTTGCAGTCCCACCAACAATGTATGAGTGTGCTTTTTCCTCACATCCTCGCCAACACTTGTTGTTCTTTGTTTTCATAATAGCTGCCATAATAAAATTGTTATTGTAGTAAAATTCACAAACACACACAAATGCACACTTGGGTTTTGCTTTGGTGTCTCTGGACAAGACCATGTGGAGTAGGAACCTACAAACACAATGTCATTCTACTGCCAGTTAAGAGTAGGAATAGGTCCATGGGCAGAATTCTGGATTCACCCATGGCATCTCCCATAAACTTCAGGATCAAAGGGGTATGAGGCCTAGAGATGTCAGAGAAGCCTCACTGTTTTCCTCCCCATTTCTTGATAGTGATTTCTGGGCTAATAAGCTTTGCTCTACTTTGATTACATTTTATGTATTATCTAAAATCCTCTCTTGCAAGAACACAAGAGCCAAGAAACACAACCTAACCTCCATATCCCTGGGATCACAACCAACTACACTGTCAGATCTTTTATTGCTTTAGTTATTTACTCACTTCATTTGATCTATTTATTAATACAGGTAGACACCAGCAACCACTCTAGGTCCTGTTGGAAGGTAACAGTCACACACCTACACACAGCATCCTAAGGGGAGACTGTTGAAACAGGAATTCTGACTCTTCGTTGTTCATGAAGACTCACCCAATATCAGAACTTTGAATATTTTATTTTGAGGCAGGGTCTTGCTAAGAGGCCAACTGTAGCCTCCGACTTGAGATCCTCCTGGAGCAGCCTCCCAAATGCCTGGCCTTACAGACATGTGCTACCAAACCTTGTCCTTTGCTTATTAAAAAAAATGTGCATGGCTGCTAGTTACCTCCCTCCAGTGAGATATGTGATATCAGATCCCAAACAATATAAAATCCCACACAATTACAAAGCTCAAGTCTGACTTTTGCTGTGTGAGGCTGTGTAATGTGAAGGGATTTCAGGGGGAGAGAGGGACATCAGCTCAGAAAAAGTAGGTTCCTTGGTTTTCAAAGCAGAAAACAACTTCATCATTGTCAGGTGCGGGAACAGTCCTATTTTGAAAACAAATGCACATTCAGGAAAGAACGTGAGGGTCCAGGGATTCAGTGAGGTCGGTAGTGTGCTTGCCCTGCATGCACAAGATCCTAGGTTCAATCCCCAGCACCACAAGAAAAAAGAAAGGAAAAATGTGAGAAAGCTCTAAAGGGAGAGACAGCAAATACGTGGTCAGAGGTGTTGCTATTTGGAGAGGGACATTTAAGTGGGGCTGGACTAGAGATGGGGCCAGAGCAGATTTCTGTAATTTCTCACCCATTTTTCTAAGCTTGCTCATATCATGCTAGTATATGGGGGTCCAGGAAGCTGCTCTAGGAGAAATGCTCCATTTCAGGGAGTTGCTTTTCTTTTTTTATTTTAAATCTGATCTTTATTTTTTTTAAATAGTTTTTATTTGGACAGGATACCTTCATTTTATATATTTCTTTTTTATGTGGTGCCAAGGATCGAACTCAGTGCCTCACAGGTGCTAGGCAGGTGCTCTGTCACTGAGCCACAACCCCAGTCTCTTGTTTTTAATTTCAAGTTTTGTGGGCATTCCTGCATTCTGGTTATTTATGAACGTTCTCCTTTGAGGTTCAGTGAAAATTTCTTGTTGGTATCCCAACATTTATGTCCCAACCAGAAATGTTCCACAGTTCTTTATGGACCTCAAGTGTTGCTAGAGGAATGATTAAATGATCATTTAGTTATCAAAGCAAATAGGGCAGTGTTTTCAGGACAAAAGTCTTAAGAGAATGCTAATTATTAGATTTCTATTTTTACTTATGTATTTAGCCATGGACTCATATGGATTTGCAGTGATCCACAAACCAGCAGATTTCAGAAGAAGTAGGTTCCATGGTTTTCATGGCAGAAAAGAACTTCATTTGTCAGGCGCATGGGTACACCTCTTTAGAAAAGCAGATACGCGTTCAGGAAAGAACGTGAGGAGCCGGGAATTCAGTGAAGTCGGTAGCATGCTTGCCCTGCATGCACAAGGTCCCAGGTTCAATCCCCAGCAGCACAAGAAGAAAGAAAGGAAAAAACATGTGAGAAAGCCCTAAAGAGAGAGACAGCAAATACGTGGTCTAAGGTGTTGCTATTTGGAGAGGGACATTTAAGTGGGGCTAGACTACAGATGGAGCCAGATCAGACTTCTGTACTTTCTCACCCATTTTTTCTAAGCTTGCTCACATCATTCTCGTATTTGGGGGTACAGGAAGCTTGTCTAGGAGGAATGCTGCATTGCAGGGAGTTGCTTTTTTTAAATATAAATCTGATCTTTATTTTTAAAAATAGTTTTTAGTTGGACAGTATACCTTTATTTTATATATTTCTATTTAATGTGGTGCTGAGGATTGAACCCAGTGCCTCACAGGTGCTAGGCAGGTGCTCTGTCACTGAGCCAAAACCCTAGTCCCTTGTGTTTAATTTCAAATATTTTGTGGGTATTCCTGCATTCTGGTGATTTATGAATCTTCTCCTTTGAGGTTCAGAGTAACTTTCTTCTTGGTATCCCAGCTTTGCTGTCCCAACCAGACGTGTTCCACAGTTCTTTATGGACCTCAAGTGTTGCTAGAGGAATGATTAAATGATCATTTAGTTATCAAAGCAAATAGGGCAGTGTTTTCAGGACAAAAGTCTTAAGAGAATGCTAATTATTAGATTTCTATTTTTACTTATGTATTTAGCCATGGACTCATATGGATTTGCAGTGATCCACAAACCAGCAGATTTCAGAAGAAGTAGGTTCCATGGTTTTCATGGCAGAAAAGAACTTCATTTGTCAGGCGCATGGGTACACCTCTTTAGAAAAGCAGATACGCGTTCAGGAAAGAACGTGAGGAGCCGGGAATTCAGTGAAGTCGGTAGCATGCTTGCCCTGCATGCACAAGGTCCCAGGTTCAATCCCCAGCAGCACAAGAAGAAAGAAAGGAAAAAACATGTGAGAAAGCCCTAAAGAGAGAGACAGCAAATACGTGGTCTAAGGTGTTGCTATTTGGAGAGGGACATTTAAGTGGGGCTAGACTACAGATGGAGCCAGATCAGACTTCTGTACTTTCTCACCCATTTTTTCTAAGCTTGCTCACATCATTCTCGTATTTGGGGGTACAGGAAGCTTGTCTAGGAGGAATGCTGCATTGCAGGGAGTTGCTTTTTTTAAATATAAATCTGATCTTTATTTTTAAAAATAGTTTTTAGTTGGACAGTATACCTTTATTTTATATATTTCTATTTAATGTGGTGCTGAGGATTGAACCCAGTGCCTCACAGGTGCTAGGCAGGTGCTCTGTCACTGAGCCAAAACCCTAGTCCCTTGTGTTTAATTTCAAATATTTTGTGGGTATTCCTGCATTCTGGTGATTTATGAATCTTCTCCTTTGAGGTTCAGAGTAACTTTCTTCTTGGTATCCCAGCTTTGCTGTCCCAACCAGACGTGTTCCACAGTTCTTTATGGACCTCAAGTGTTGCTAGAGGAATGATTAAATGATCATTTAGTTATCAAAGCACATAGGTCAGTGTTTTCAGGACAGAAGTCTTAAGAAAATGTTCATTATTAAATTTCTATTTTTACTTATGTATTTAGCCATGGACTCATATGGATTTGCAGTGATCCACAAACCAGCAGATTTCAGAAACTTTTCATGTTGACAACTCTTTTCAAATGGTTTCATTAGGATTGAGGCACATTTGACTGAGTGTAAACATTAAGATGCTTTTAAAGAGCTCATGAATTTTCCTCCCTAGAATACTGCAGAGGGTTTCCCCAGTTTTCTTGCCACTTTGTTTATCTCATTGATGTTGAAAAACCTCCCAGATGCAAGGAATGCACCCAGAGGCAAGCTCCTGCAGCTGGCCACCCACAGACCCCCACACCCACTGATCCAATTCTCCATCCCCTGTTAATTGGGTGTCAGGTGCTGTTGGATTGTTAATTATTGGGTAAAACCCAGTATTTTGTCCCCAAGGAGCTGAAGATCTAGCTTGTTGGTTACCACTGGGTTGGTTATTCACTTTTCCTTGCCTCTCAAGACAAATATGAGCTCCATCCAGGGACCTATATCTAGTGGCACTGGTAGCTTAGGAAAATTTTTAATTTTGTTTAAGAAAACAAACAGCAAGAATAATATCCCTCATGGGGGAAGGAGGGGTTCTGGTCCCAAGGTGTCCCCTGCTCTTTCCTTCTTCTCACCCACATAATCTTCTCATCATGTGCCAGACAACTGGGTACTGCTCATCCCTGGAATCCTGGGCATGTGCCTTGACCTTCTCAGTTTTCCTTCAAGAGAAATGTTCCCATTTCACAAATGCAGCAAAACTGGTTCCCCAAATACCTGGGCTGCTGTTACTGTGAAGCAAAATTAAAAATACTGAAGATGGGGGCTGGGGCTTGGGCTCACCCATAGAGTGCTTGCCTAGCACGTGAGAGGCCCTGGGTTCCATCTTCAACACCACAGAAAAATAAATGGATAGAATAAAGGTATTGGGTCTGACTCCAACTAGAAAAACTATTTTAAAAAATAAATGCTGAAAAGGCAATTTATGTAGCAATTAGGGAAATGCAAATTAAAACTGCACTGAGCTTCTCTTTCACTCCAGTCAGAATGGCAATTATCAAGAATACAGTAAAAATAAATTGGTGAGGATGTGGGGGACAGGGAATGTTCACACCTTGTTACAGAAACTACACGTTGGTGCAACCCCTCTGGAAAGCAGGTTGGAGATTCCTTAAGAAACTCGGACTGGAACCACCTTCTGACTCAGTCATCCCACTCTTCAGCATAAAGAGGATAAAATCACCATACTACAGGGACACAGCCACATCAATGTTTATGATAGCACAACTCACAATAGCTAAGCTATGGAGCCAGCATAAATGCCCATCAACAGATGAGTAGATAAAGGAATTGTGGTATATATACATGGTGCAATATTACTCATCTTTAAAAAAGAATGACTTCATAACTTTGGCCAGTAAATGAATGGATGTGGGGATTATCATTCTAAAGTAAAATAAGGCAATCCCCCCAATCCAAAAGTCACATTTTCCCTGATATGTGATATCTACATCACAAGGAAGGGGGGCACAAAGAGAAGTTCAGTAGATTAGACAAAGGGGAAAAGCAGGAAGGGAGGGAAGATAAGAACAAGAAAGTCAGTAGCATGAATCAACCATAATGTTCCTATTAAAATATATGAAAATACCTAAGTGAATCGGTCCATCTTGCACACCCACACGAATGGGGTACTAAGGAGAATAATGTATATAGGTATATTTTATGTTTGGATAATTTTATCAAATTGACTCTATGGCCATGTATAACTACAAAGGATGAATAAAACAGAAAAAGATAAAAAGTACTTAAAAGGACCATGGATCCAACTTGATAGCATCTTAGCCAGATAAGGAAATGTCTTTAGGTACATTCCAGAATTTACTAAACCACTCCCCTATTGGATGCTGCCAAAGGTGTTGGAGTCTGTGAGAAGGTGGAGGTTCAGGGCGCTGCATGGAGAAGATAGGACCCCCCCATTCATCTGCATGTTCAGGGGTCCCAGGGGGCAGGTAGTCTCGAGGCCTCTATGGTTAACAAAGGCAGAGAGGAGCCGGGTGCAGTGGAGTCTATGGAGTTATTTACCAAATTAGGAAAACCTGCAGTTGTCTTTCCTGGACTCCCAATCAAAGGCAAATTGTTTTTCCTTAAAGAGAGAGACCCTTGAGCCCCTCTTAACAAGAAGTCTTCTCTGTATTATGTGACTTTTTGCACCACTGAATTGGGGGGACAAGACCAGAGCTGTCTTTGGAAACACATTGACTTTGTTTGCATCCAGACAAGCAGGTAGAGTCT